>NC_071572.1:44101975-44179475 GCF_024509145.1 Vidua macroura | reverse complement strand
TGCTTAGTATGGATACTCCATCAGAAAATTTATGGAAAGAGATCATTAATTTGAAGCTACTCATTTAATCTGTCTGTGATTAAATTGTGATCTGTAAAAATTAAACTGACAAAGCAAAGGAGTAAATTCTATCCTGTAAAACATTCAATAATTTCCAGCTGACAAAAAAAAATGGTGTGCAGAAATTTTATTTATTTTTTTATCATCTGAAATTTATCATTCTTGGACATCTTGAAAAACCAAGCCTTCTGCATTCATTCCTGTGAAGAAAGACAGGGCTTACTTTACTTTCCCAAAGAGGCTCAAAATGGTTAATCTTCTTGTGCATATCTATATCAACATATATATATAGAGCCTTAAGGTCTAGATATCTGTGTTTTGGTAAAGTAATGTTTAGTTCACCATCCAAATATATATTTGAGAAGTACTCTTTTCAGTATTTTTTTTTTTAATTGAAGAATGAATTTTTAAATGGAGACAAAGATGATGGTTGAAGTGTTCTGTAATGTGCCAGCTGCTTTTCCCTTACTTTTGCAGTGCAAAAAGAAAGTGTTATGCGAGTAAAAACCTCTAGATTGAGAAAATAAATACCATGTTTAGAGGAAAAAAATATTCCTGTTAGATTTGAAAATTTTAAGTTTAAATGCAGGCAAGCTATGAAAGCTGTTTATCCTTTCTGAAAGAAAGTTGAAGACATAAAGAATGTGTTTAATAGCCAAGAGGTCTTGAGGGCAGGAGCGAAGTCAGAGTGGCTCAGAGAGGAAGAGAAACAATGTGAAACAAGCAATGATATCCCAAGGAAAATGAACAGTAGTCCCTGGTAAACAATCAATTTATTAATAAAATTTGCCATAAATGATCTAATTCTGTTGAAATTAATCTACTCCATCTCTTTTTAGACCAAATTAAGAATGTGCAAATCAGTTATATGATAACCTGGCATATACTTTCCGGGGCAATGATATTTAAACTTAATCAGCCAAAATGGAATGGTGAATTTCTCCTTTACTCTCCCTTATACATTTCTCAAATGGAATTCCAACTTGATTTTTCTTCTCATAGCAGATATCTCTACCTTTATTTCTGTAGTCAACAAAATTGTAAATATTTTACATATACAGAGTAAATTTTAGGTCGTTCTTTTATGTTTAATTTTTTTTTGCTTAAGATGATACAATGTAGCATTTATCTCTGCAACCCACTTAACTTGATTGTCTTGACTGTAAACTGTACAAAGTCTTGTCATATGTGAGCCAAGCACATGGTGACTATAATTTACATCAGCCTTTCTTTTTCTTAAATAACCTATTTTTCTCCGAGACTGGACTTTTAAATTATACTTGTTATTCTAATAGCTTGTTTTACCTTTGTTTTGATTCACGTAATGTCCAGGAGATATACACCTTTTCTGAAAATAGATTCAGAGAAAGCAGTCTTCTAATACCTGCTGTTAAAAGATTTAAATCTTAAGGGTCATAATAATCAGACTACCCAGTGGATGCAAGGAAGTGTAAAGTACCTTCTAGAAAAGTGCTGCACTTTTTGCATTTTTCAACTTCTTTTTTTTTTTTTTTTTTTGAGCTTCTGAAATACAATTTATGAGAAATTGTTCAATAGGTGGGCATTTACATAGTCATTTATGTAAATTTAGAAAATCAATATAGACTACACTGTCCAAAGTATGCATTCAAGTACAACAGTACTTGCATGTATTGTTTCCTCAGGTTTTAAACAAGAACAACACGATAATCCATTGAAGATTTGTTTCTAAAAGCAGTAAGTTCTTGAGATAGCTTCAAATAAACGTTACTGGGAATTAAGTTTTCTCTTTTAATAAAGACCTCTTTGAATACACAATGACTACATAACTAGTCAAAACCAAAATTAATATATAAAATGGGGTTTTTTTACTTTATTTAGAAACAAAAATATTTACATATTTTACATTTTTCTTGTATCAGCCACTGATTGTTTCACCTGCTAGAAGCCTAATATTGCCAATTAAACACAATACTGAATTTAAAGATAAATATAGTCATCAGCCTCGTGTAGCTACCTAAGTATGTTTGTATTCTGTGTCATCCATTTTTTATAAACTGTATCCATACAACCCCCTCTGCAACATTAGCCCCATCTCTGAATGTGTTTCCCTGTTTCTGTATACAAACATAATGTGTTTGACATATTCAGGGCATGCTGAAGTTATTCAACTTACACAGATTGTTGTCATCAGCAGCAGACCTGATTTACACCCAATATATTATATATTTCATTTATATTGTGCTAGCGATATATGTATGACAAGTTTGACAGCTCTGGTTGTCCTGTGGCCTTGTCAAAACTGCAAATTCTAAATGTGTCAGAAGTCCTCAAGCCCCACTGGAACAAAATTTATATGTAGAAAAATGAAGAAATATCTCAGCAACCATGAACATATGGTAGACTCTGTCTTATTTCCTGCAATATTATTTTCTCATTGAAAATGATGAAGCTGCAGGACATTGAGTGTGTATTAGCTTCAGAAGTGTTACCTAGGAAACTCTTCAAGTCAGAAATCACAATTATTCCATTCTTCTGCTTTCCATTTCAACAGAATCATAGAATCTTTAAGGCTGAAAAAGACATCCATTATCATTAAGACCAATCTTTAACCAAACACCACAATCATTGTCAACTAAACCACAGTACTAAGTGTCACATCCAGTCTTTTCTTTAATACTTGCAGAAATGGTGACTCCACCACTTACCTGAGAAGCCCATTGCAGTGCTTAACCACCCTTTCAATGAAAAAAATTCTTCTTGAGGTCCAACCTGAGCCTTCCCTGACCTAGCCTGAGAATGTTTTCTCTTATTCTACTGCTTGTTGCCTGGCATAGTTCTACTTCACTGTGGCAAGCACATTTCTCTCTCTCTCCGGATTTTTTATTGAGGTGCACAGAGAGAAATGAAAGAGAAAACAATTTCTATTTCTGCTCCTTGTTTTTCTCTTGTGGAATGTGTTTGGAGAATTGTTTACCTGGAGTGAGCGCTTGGTTGGATCATGGTGGATTTTTTGGGCCTGACAGCCAATCGGATCCACCTGTGTCTGGGCTCTGGAGAACAGGCTCACGAGTTGTGAGTTAGTTAGATATGATAGTTAGAGAAAGTAGCATGTAGTATTTAGTATCGTCTTTTATATAGCATATTAATGTATTATAACATAATTATAATAAAGCAATCATTCAGCCTTCTGAAATGGAGTTAGACATCATTATTCTTCCCATTGGGTTCGCCGACATCTACAACAAGTGGTGACCCCAGTGTGATTTGAACACACAGCTGTTGCAGTGTGCAGCCTTCTGATCCGGAGTCAGACGTGCTACCACTGCACCACGAGGTCCCTCAATAAAAAAATCCTGAGAGAGAGAAATGTGCTTGCCACATGTGGTAGATAGGGACAGGCGAACGGAAAATCTCGGGATGTGACGGAAAGCTAGACCCTTCCCCCCTCATCCTGCTATAGGTAATCAATCACCCCTGAAGCATGCAGCCCCTCCTAACTCCAGTAGTTTTCCACTCCTTACTAACCCTAGCCAGACCCACCGTCCCCCTTTGACGTAGTAAGACCCCCTTGACTATTTAACCTCACGAGATGAGATAATAAACGCCATTTGACCATCCACCACATTGGTGTCTGTGCATGTCTGTGGCCCGAGTGACCTGGGCGAGGTCGGGTTGCCGTGCTGTGTCTTGAAACCAGGTCGCCCGCCTTCTCAGCAGAAGGCAACAGCCACACTTCACCCTTTCTCCCCACATCACAAACCCAAGATAATAGCAAGGTCTAATCTTGTACAGGAAAGTCTAGAAGCTCAAAAAACTTTTATTGCAAATAAAAACTTTTTTAAAAAAAATTTACATTCTTAAAGCATTAGTCTAGTGTTATTTTTCATTCTTATGCTAAAATAACCTATCTAACCTCTTATATTTTCTTACTTCAATACAAGACAGCTAACTTGCACAGCTAAGTGGAATTGATGGGCTTTTGAAAACCTGGAGACAAACCAGGAATTTGCAATGGATGAGGATTAGTACCTGGCAGTTCTGCATCCTGGACTGGGTTAGTGAGACAGTGTCAACTGATACTCAAGGGAAGGGAAGAAGGGGAGAACAGAGATGGGAATAGGCATATGAAAGGGGTTGGTAGTGTGTAATACAGGACTTGTCAGTGTGCTTGTCTGGCTGAACCCTGTGTTGATCTCTGCTGCCTATCCTGTCTTCCTATATCTCCCTGTTAAATCTTTTCTTAACTTTCTCTAACCATAATCTCACTCTGTATTATGTGTGTGTGTGTGTGCATGTGTCTGTATGTGCTGCAAGGGCACAGGGGAGACCTGAGTGTGTGTGAGTAAAATTTGGCGGTAGCTGCTGGAGTCAGACCAAGTGATGGGCACCACTGGCCTTTGATATCAGCTACAGGAAAGCAGAAGCTGCATCTGTAGCTCACACCTGAGTTTCAGAATATGGGTCTGACCTCCAGCTACTAGGTCAGGAAAGATTCTGGACTGGACCAACTGGAGAAGTGACAACAGTCCTGACATTCCCAACACACACACATCTCATCTTCACTGGCTTCTGGATGATTAACTGTGGAGGTATTTATAGAGAAGGAGAAATTTCTATAGTGAAGTATAATCTTTCACTAGTTCCCTAGTCTTCTATTCCCAAAACATCGATGCCATTAGATTTGTTTGTTACACTGGAAATCTTGCCGCAGGAAAACAATGAAACATACTGCCACTGCCTACCGGAGCCCGGGCTAGATCTCTGATGTTCTGGAGCAGTGACGAGAGTGGAGAGCTGCCCTGGCTGGGGTGAAGCCACAGACAGAACCTTAGAGCTCTCACAGCTCTAATCTGGGAAGCAGTGCTCCAAGGTGCCAAGGCAGGGACTGGGTGAAGAAAGCAGAGGAGTCTCTCCAGGTCTTGAAGTTCCAACTGGTTTATTGAAGCTGAAGGGGTCAGGACACAGAGAGAGCAGACACCATTCCAATGAGGTCAAAGGGGCCAAGACAAAGAGAGCCCCAAGCACCTCAGTGCATAGGATTATAAAGCATCACAAAACAGGGGGTGGATACAACAGGGCAGCCAATAGGGCAACACTTAAGGTGGGATTTTGGGGTAACAGCCAACCATGACGGGGGAGGAGAGAGGGCTCAGTTAGGGATTGGTTCAGAGAATGAAGGACAGGGAACTTTCCAGAACAAGGGCCAGAGCTACTTTGATGGGCAGGAGACAAGGGGCAGGGTTGCCATGACAGGCAGGGAAGGGTCTGGAGGAGACACCTTGAAGGACATCTGGAAGGGAGGGCACAACTTAGGGAGATATCAACTCGGAGAAAACATGGGGGACAACAGAACATATCATTTAACACTCAATAAAACTTAATAAAATAAACACGAACCGCAGCAATGTACTTTACAAGTGCAGCTGTCAGTCTGCTACTGTCAGTCCAATCTGTGCTTTAACTAGTATACTCGTCCAGTTATACTAGTTTAACTAGTAGAATTAGTCTAGTTACAGATATTTCTGGTTTTGAGCCCTGCAGTAAGCTGCAGTAACACAAGTCCTCCTATCTGGAGAGAGATGAAGTTTGTGATGGATTTCTTGTCTTTTTTCTTGGAGGTGCATGATTCTGATGCTGGCATTGTGCCTTACTTTCTCTTTATGCTGGGGGTCTGTGGCATTGCATTCTTCTCTCCGATCCCGGGCACCTCTGGGGAGCCTGGCTAGGCTCTGTCCCTTTGACCGGAACGGGGCTGCTGCTGGTTCGGAGGCTCTGGCGCCGAGCCTCTGGCATGGGCTGGCCGCACTCTGTAACCAGTGCTGGGAGGAGATAAATGGGCGAAGGAATGGCACACCTCACCTTGCGGTTGGCTGGAGAAGGTTTATTGCTTCATGGTCACTGCGTGATGGCCGTGGTGGAGGGCAGTGTCCATCCCCCAGCGCCTGCGTGGACAAGATGGCGACGAAACAAAGGACGCATGGGGTTTTATAGGGGGCAGGCATACAGGGGTGGAAGCCCCCTCGCCCAATGGGGACAGGCAATGGGGGGGTGACGTGGACCACGGCAATCAGCAGGGACACAACAGGGTTGTGTACAGGGTTCCAGGACAAATGGGAATGCAGGGATGGGGTAACAGACACAGAACTCTCAGGAATGGACAGGGGAGGTGGCCACAAGACTGGTATGGGAAGGCTCCAATGGTAAGTGACCCAGAGCGAACCATCGCAGGGGATATGGGGGTACATAGAACCGGCTAACTAAAAATTATTAGAACCCCTAACTAAACCAACCCGGGCTGCAACAGGGGTCATGCTTGGAGATCCCGCTTTGCATTCTCTGCCCCCATTGCCTGCCTTTAGGAAGTCCCTTCATGGGATGGAGCAGGAGGGAAGAACCAGATCCAACCGGCCAAGGCTGCTCTGGCCCTCTGTCCCTGCTGTGTCTAGTGATGGGGATGGGAATCCTGCTGGTCTTTAAATCTTCAGAAGCACATTGATCTTCTTTGAAATCATGCTCACCACTTCATGAAGTGCATGGAAAAATGGTAATGGCCAAACTATTCCATTTGTTTTCCACTCTTCCTGTTCTGTTTTTCATAGCTACAAACACAAAAAAGGAAAACTGTTTCTATGGGAATAGATGAAAATTTGCTAAGAGAAATTGAGTTGTGTATTTTTAGCCTTATACCAGTAATATACTGATTGCCTGGTACTGAAAAATATTCACAGAAATAATAAAACATTATTATTTTTGCAAAATTATGCATCATCTCTTTTGGGTGGGTGAGGGTGATTTTACGTAGATGAGTCCTTTGACAGCAGAGGCTGTACATAGCTCTCATAACACCTATTTTGAAAACTGATTAATTCTGGTAAAAAAAATTCTTTGAAACACCTCTAAAACTGGAATAATTCCATATTTATGACTGTGTTTTTCATGCCTATGGGTGCAAATTCTCTACTGTATGAAGCTAGGCAAGTAGAGTTGGACCACAGCATTCTGACAAAGAAAAAAATCTATTAATTTCCTAAAGAATATTATTACACAGATCAATTCCTCATTCCCTGTCTTACCTTTCCCATAGACTAAACCCTTAACAAAAAATTTATTTTCATTGTCTCAAGAAGTAATAATTCTTCATAGACATTGCTGCTTGCTTTTAAGGTTTGAAAACTGGATATGCAAATAGGTTCTGTCAAATGCTAGTGGCAATGTACTATATATGTACTCTGAATTTGTAATTATTCTTTGCCAGCTTTTATTGTTGTAGCAACCAATTCACTTCAATTGGAGATTTGTACTACTTCTAGCATTGCAACTTCCAGGAGTCTGCATATTTGACCTTTTACCATTACTAATTTCATGCATCCTCCTAAATACAACATACAGCAACAAAGGATTCTTTGTTGAATGAAACGTTCTGACAATAGTTTCATCTATTCAAAAAGATTCTTTGCTGTTTTAATGCAATATTTCTGCACCATATTTTTCTAGGTATTGATTTTTCAGACTGACTGGGGGGAAAAAAGGAAAAAAAAAGAAAAAAAAGTTGGAAAAACACAGTGGTAAAATATCTATTTACACTCAGTAGAAATGCTTTGGTCTACCTTTGCAATTATTTTCAACTGAGTACAAAGAAGAGTGGAAAGCTTCAGGGAGATAGGAATTTATGATCTTTAAACTCAAAAGCTTATATTTCAAAAGTAGCATCCTTTATTCAAAGTTACTCCTTTTATAAAGTGCTTGAATAACATGAAAATCCTTAAAAAATTACACAACATGGGACACTTTTATGGCTAAAATAATTACTTTTTGTCTGGGTTTAATGCAATTCAGATAAAATAGTATGTATTTTTGTTGTTGACATTTTATTGTCTTTTTATATCAGAGGTTCTTTTATAAAAAAAGGAGTAAATTATGTGCTTTCAATATAATACATTCTAGAGGCAGTAAGTGTCTGGGGTTTTAATTATTATTGTAGGAAGAATGTTTATAAGCAACATATATTTACATTCTTTAGAAAATCATGGATCTTCCATTTGTATTTGTATCTTGAGAGAAATTAAATCTAAGTTGTTTGAAATCAAGTCAGCTTTTAGGTAGTTGAATCATGTCATAGATATCTGTGAAAAATTCTGTTACCTTTAAGATTTGATAACATTTCTGACTTACAGTGAATTAAAAGGAAGTGATGTCACTCAGAACTATTTCAAAAGCCAGCTACTGGGTTGCCTTTGTCATTACCTTCCCTTTGTTTTGAAATTAATCTGAATTTGCTTTAATTCTCAGGTAGGCAAAAGTAAAGAAACTATTTATTTATATGCTTAACACAAACCTCAGACATATCTACAACATATTTATCTTCCACTGCTAAATTAGTGCTAAAGGTTACATTGTGTTGACTTCATAGAAACTTAGAATGTATGTATGTTGAAATGTACAAAATTGGTCAACATTGAACATAATAGTTTACCTTCAAATACCTAATTCAAAGGTAAAGAATGTTGTTGGCTAACCAAGAATACAGGCCATCTAATTATTCAAAAAATATTTATCTATTATTATTATTCAGAAACTTCACAGCATTTCCCACATGAGGTAGTTTCAGATAAACATCCTGCATTAAGTTCTATTTATTTAAGCATTGCTATCCCCAGGAAGAGTAGCTTGCCTTCCTTAATAACAAATCCATTATTATTTAGCTAGAAGATAATAGTGCAGCAGCTGTAAAGAAAAAGAGAACCATAATTTTTGTGTATACAGTTAATGCATCTGAAGAAATTGATTAGATAAGATTTATGTGTTGCCAATATTACACCCCACTGCTGGTGAACTGGAATTTAACTTAAGTTCATTACCTGAGACAGAGAAAATCACCTAAGCCTGAATTAAAACTGGAAAATGACAGTTTCTAAGTAATGCTTTTCTCTATAATATTTCTATTTTCTTTAGAAGGTTTTAGGTATTCCTTTTTCTCAGTACTACTCTTTATACAACTTAATCAATATCATTCTCAATAGGTAAATGATATGAAAAAAAATATTTAGGTTTTTTTTTAGCTGCATGGGAGAGAAATATTTTGCAGTCATCTATTGCTAGTAATTTCAGAATCTATTAGGATATAAACAAGTACTTTTCCTGTATGGCATTCTCTTGTGTTCTGATCTAGGTGGGTTTACAATAAATATATAATTACATTTTTAGGATGGGAAGACTAGATAAAGGGAATATATTGGACTGACTTCCCTGACCTGCAAACTTTCGGAGATGGCTCTTTAAATTTATCATGGCACTCTACTGTAATGACTTATATATGCAGGACATTAATAGAGATGGACAAGTAAAAATCTCTATCAAGGTCTAAAAATTCTGATAGACTCTTAGGAGTATCATTTACAGGAACATTGAGTTGTTAATATTGGAATTTAGGCATCTAAATTCTACTGTTCTTAATTTGTCATTAGGACATTTAGATGACAAAGCAGATTTAACTCCTATTTACTTCTTTGGTTTTGGTAATTTTTTGTTGAGTTTTTGTTCAGTCCAAAAAATGTAAAACATAAACTGCAAAAAATTGACACCCTAGGTCTAAATAGTCTTAGTTGAACTCATTGGAAAACTCACATTTCTTTCAGTAGTGTCTTCTGAACTCAGATGTACTCTTGACTTCATAGTGACCCAGTTTCAAAAAAATACTGCCTGGCCTGTCTCCTGGTAGGTAGGATTTTGAGAATTTTTTTTTTTTTTTCATTTTCCCTAGAGGTATCCTAGGTGTCCTAACTTTTGCTGAGCTGTAGTTCCACAGAAATATGTTTTTTATCTCTGTTGCTAAGTCTCTTCTCATCAAAAGGCAGTTTGCTGTTTTTAACTCCAGGTAGAAACTAAAAATACAAACTGCTTTTGAAGAGCCTGTTTTAAACATCCTGCAGGTTTCTTATTTTTCTAATAGTGGTTTATTATACATTAAATCATACAGAAACATTTAACATTTTACTTACTGCATGGAAAACAACAGATTATCAATACCTGATGGGGCATTCAAAAGTTTTCCATTTTCTTCATTGACAATACTGATTTACTAAATTTGGAATACAAAGAACTAGTGACCAGTGAGAACGTAATTTTTGATGCTACAAAGCCAAAATTAGGAATTTGAGGTAGAAGGTTTAAAATAGCTTACTGGTTGGTTGTACCTTCAGCTAGGTCCCCCCTCTCCAGGCGGAGGACCTCAAGTGGATCTCTAAGTATAATCACAGTCTTTTCATGGGAAATTTAGACAAAATCCCACTACAATTCTATCTATTATTCTTTTCAACAGGAAACAAAAAATACAAGTTTGGTCCACCAGAATGTTTTTTTTCAAGCACAGATAAAATTTAAATCAAGCCACATCTGAAAATAAGAATATACTATTTAGGGATTTTTTCCTCTCTCTTCTGGAACTATTTTCTGGCTATGAACCATAGTGTGGGTTGATAATGTGGCCAAAACAGAAACTAATTTAGCAATGTGAAATACTCTAAGAATATGTGTACCTTCCCTTTCCACCTATACTCTTTCAGGATAGGCAATGAGGACACATTGTCCCATATTCAAAGTCAGAAAAAACTAATCTCAAGAAACTTATGAGACACTTTTTCTTCTTTAGTAGTGCTGATACTCACAGGAAGAGATGAACTACCAAAAATACTTACAATAAGACTTCAGAAATCTTATTATATTATTAAAAAATCATAAGCAACAACAAAAAAAATCAAAATAAAACAACCAAAATATCCCCCATGACCTATAAAGAACATTTAATTTCAGTATGATGCAAGTTTGACACATTGAAAGAAATTATGGAAGGTCCAGGAAAGAGTTTAGATTAGCTATAAATAGCTTTTGATTAATTTTACTGGTAACTGGTAGCAAGTCTGAGAAATAAAAAAAATCCAGAAGAGTAAAGGTATCCTGTCTTTAGAATATTCCTGTGCAGAAATGGAAAAAAAAAAAAAAAAAAAAGGCCTTTTGTTTTTAAAATAAAAGAAGTTAGATGAGGAAGTTTTACAATGATAATAAGATATGAAGTGTTCAAGGATCTCTTTTGAGGAAAAGTGAAAAACCAATTTTGATAGTGAGACAGTGGTTGTACAGTAATTAGCAAAACATAATACTTAAATACATATGTGTCTTCTGATAGCTCTTGTATTTTTTAAAGTGGACTTTTCAGTGACCTTAGAGCCATACTCATGAGTCGCTGGGCTGTGTAAATAAAACCACAGTTTAAAAGCTACTGAAGAAATATGGGATCGTATCAGGGACTCCTGAAACAGCAAGCAGAAGCTGACAGAAATAGCTTGAAAGTGCAGTCGTGGGACAGTAGACAAGGTCCAAGGCTATGATCATAAATCACTGATATTAATTACTGATTACTACAAGAACACAACCTTGGCAGATGGACAGAACCTCTTTCAGAGTTAAAAAAGAAAACAGAAATGAAATCTCAAGCATCTCTAAAACAATCCATATTGAGTAAAACTTGGATGCAATATCGAGTTTATGGATGAGAGAGCAAAGAGGAAGTAAGTAAATTGCATTAGCAAATATTTTTAGAAATTACACAAACAAATCCAAGAGTCAGGAAGAAGATTAATTAATGCCCTTTTCCTTTAGATATATATGTCAAAAATATCTGAAATACATGGGTTACTGAAAATATAGACTGAAATAAGATGTGAAATTAATTAGTCAATCCATACAGTAAGGACCTAGCCTGACACAATGCCTAAAAAATACGCCTTTATGGTTTGACTGTGATCACTGATACATATATGGAGTGCCAGTTTTCCTCCTCCCCACAAATCCTTGTGCATTGTGACATTATGATTATATTTGAACCATGTTTCTTAAGTTTTCTTATGTGATAATGTATGGCAGTGACAACTATGGAGAATAAAAAGCTATATTACATATATTATTTCCCCAATGGATTAGAGTAGTTAGGCTGATAAGGAATGAAGATGTGCTTCTTTTGCATTTTTGACAAAACTATCCTTTTTTCTTATTCTTCTTACTTTAAAGCTGATTTTTTAAAGTATATTGATAAGCCATTTTCCAGATAAAAATTAGGCTGACAGATATATAAGACTTTATTATCTTTAGTTCTTAGGGCATGCATATTCTTTTTCTATAAATTCTATAAAGTAACAAGCATTACTTGAAATATCTTTTTTACTAGTTCTGTTGCTTTAGGGTCATTTCCTTATGCTTTGTTGTACTTGGGATAACATAAAACTTTTGTTGCTTATTTTTTCTTCCTTCATAGCCCATATTCTTATCTCCCTGTCAAAGTTATTTGTATGCTATGCAGTATGTGATTAAAATTAGTCTTTTTTTTCAGTGATGGCTGAAACAAAAAAGTGTAACAAGCTATTGAAGATATTTCCATATCTGTTACATTTTTCCATTAGTCTTCTATATTGTATCTGTACACTTGTATGTTTACCTATATGCCAAAGGTTTCCTTGTTAACACTTTTACTAATGTACATGAATGAATCTTTCTAGCTTTCTAGATTTAGTATCACTTATTTGATGTATTTCTTCTTACTGATCCTTTACAATATGGCTGTCTTTTGACTTATGCAATCTGTCTTTGATTTCCCAACCACTGACCAACTCTTGGTGCATTCATTTCAATACTACACTAACTTTATTTTGTAATGGCAGTTTGTCTTTAGGTAATGATAGCTTGTCATTTCAAGTTAATATACCTCATTAAATAAGTTCCAGGTCCTTTCCATTGTTTCAGCCCACAGATTATTTTTCTAGTGATTTTATAAAATACATGTTTTCAAGTATTACCTAAAATCTGGTAGTTAATCTACTGACCGTGTATGTTTAAAAAAAATAAAGGGCTTTATTTATTCAACAGTATTTCAAAGTGATCACTTAATTTATAATATTCTTATAAGTATTTTAAAGGGATTTCTTTACATTTCATTGTACTTTAAAGTACAAAAGCAGTTGCTACTGAAATAGTGGTTAGACATTGGAATATGTTTCCCAGGGATGTTGTGGAGTCACAGTCTCTGGAAGTGTACAGAGATGGTTTAGGAGTGATCATGATGGTGCTAGGTTGACAGTTTGCACTAGATGATCTTGAAGGTCTCTTTCAACTTTGATAGTTCTGTGATTTTTTGAAATCTGTAGTTTGAAAAAGGATTGTCAGTTTTGCTCATGCACTCTGCCACTTAAAAGCCTCATTATTTTACAGTTTCTATTGTTATTTTCACAGAACATTCTCAAGAGAACAAGGACTTAACATCTCCAATATTGTAGTAATAAAGAACGATTCTGATATTTTTTTCTAAACAAAGTGTCTGTAAAAGAAAAATGCCAAAACAAACATGATGCTTTTACCTTGTTTTAAACTACATTTCCAAAGAGATGATTCCAAAACTTTATTTTTCTACTAAATTACTGCTATGATTATGATGTTCTTTTCTCTAAATATTTCTGTAACCTTACCTGTGAATTTCCTAAGGCAGTGGTGGCTGCTCATTTCAGCAATCTTTTTGCATTAATTTCACTCTATTGTAGAAGAGATGCACATTGCTTTTCAATTAACAATAAGGATAATCTCTAATCTCTTCAGTTACAATGGTGGGGTGTAGACTGGATTTATGTGTCAAAATACTATGATTTTTCAGAAGAATGTGTAAAAATAATTTTAGTGCAATTTAGATGTTTAATATTAAGCACAGGAATAAAACTTGAGTCTATTAAGATTATTGATAAAAAATCTTTTGCCATAATCATTCCAGGGAAACTGAATACATCACAGAACAACTGTTGGTGAGTGAGAACACAGTAAATCCTGCAAGAATTCCTGAAGACTTAAGATATTTTTTATTGAGTTGGTGTTAAGCACACTAAATAATGGTGTCAATGGAGCTATCCCTTCAACATCAACAGGCATACAAATTTATTTTTTTAAACAGAAGAAATGTAAACCATAAAATTAATGGACTCACTTATTTCTTTTTCAGTGAAACTTTGTTTGTCCTCTTATTCTGCTTCTCACAGCTGTTTCTCAGTATGAGAAAAAAGTCTCTTTGAAATGATAGCAGCACATCTTGTATCTGCTGACAAAACCCAGAAGCAATCAGACTGACGTGGCCACTTGTCTCTTGTTTATTATTAAAGTATCTTTTTAACCTTTCTCATATCCCTAATTGGAGTCATTTTTCCTCTGGAATTTAAAAAAAAATATTCACTTTAAAATAAATAAAATTCTTCATCCTGTCCTGCTCTCTCTCTTTTTTTGTTATTTTATTGATTGTTCTCTCCTTGAGGTCTTTATGTCTCTCTGTGGCTATACATATAGAACTTATACATAAAAGCTTAAGTACCCACTGTGTTACTTGCTTATTTAATACACAGGAGCTGCTTTAGAGTAACATGTTCTACAGGTATTTTATTGTTAATGACTTTTAAAGCATAGACACTAAACTCTGGAACATTATGCCTGGTTTATGCAATGCCCATTCGTTACATGAAAATAAGAAGTATTTAGATGTATGTATGCCATTATATCTTTGAAACAACTATTTAACTGATATGATAAAAAATAATATTAAAACCTTTTGATTCACTTGTTGACAGAACTATGACAAACTACAACAATAATTTGGGCCTAATTAATTTTAACATTTTAGGTATATGACTAGGTTTCAGGAATAATTTCTTCGCATAAAGGTTTATCAAATATTGAAATGGGCTGCCCAGGGAGGTAGTGGATTCCCCATTCCTGGAAGTGTTCAAGAAATGACTGGACTTAGTGCTGTACTCTAGTTGACAAGGTGGTGATCAGTCAAAGGTTGGATTCAATTACCTTAACAATTCTATTATTCTAAGTTGCCTAGCACTGTGTCCAGTGTGGTCTTGAAAACTCTATGAACAGAAAATCCACCTGTCAAGATATGACAACTTGTTGTAGTGTCCTCCTGGTGGAAAAGTCATTCTTAATACCCCATTTGAATTGTGAATTTGCAGTCACAATTTATGACCATTAGATCATTCAAGCTATGATAATCATGGATGTTGCATCCCGGGTTTGGGTTTAGATTAAGGGTTCTGATATGTGTTAGCTAGCCAAGTTCTGTGTACCCCCATGCACACCCCATGTTTCCCCCTCCCCACGGTGGTTAGCTCCAGGCTGCCTGCTATTGGAGCTTCCCCCCACCACTCCTGTAACCACTCCCCAGCCTGTCTGGAGCATTTGGTGTCTGTCACCCCAATCCCGCAACCCCATTCGCCCCGGAGCCCCGTGTCTGCCCTGTCGCGTCCCCATTGGGTACCATGGTCCACGTCATCACCATGGCGCTTGCCCCCATTGGGTGGGGGGGGAGCTCCTGCTCCCGTTGCCCTCGCCCCTGGTAAAGCCCTGCGTCTCTCCGGTCCCGTCGCCATTTCCTCCATGTGGGCACTGGAAGCGCGGGTTGTGGCCCCTGTGCCGCAGCTCTCCGTGGCCATTAAAACCTTCCCACCTCCTTCATGGGTGATTTGGACATTCCTTTGCTCTTTACCAGCATCCATCGCGTGGGCGACAGAACCCGGCAAGCCCCAACAGGCACACCGCAGCAGTGGCATGCAGGAGCAAGCAGCGAACCCGAGCTCTGGAGGGAGGCGGTGCCGGAAGGCACCAGAGCTGCCCGGAGCTGGGGGAAACAACGAAGAGCCACACATGGAATCACAATACTTGAGGTTGGAAGGCACGTCAGGAGGTCATCTGGTCCAACACCCCTGGTCAAGCAGAGTTACATAGCACAGGATGCTGAGTATTGTGTCCAGACAGCTTTTGAGTATATCCAACGAGGAAAACTACACAGCCTTTCTGTAACATCTCTGTACAACCTGTGCCAAAGGCGAGTTGCCATCAGTAAAACATGTGCTTCCTGATGTTCAGAGAGAACCTCTTGAGTTTCAGCTCTTGCCTATTGTCTCTACTCCTGTCACTGGACACCACCAAAAAGACCCTGGCTGCATCTTCTTGCACTCTCCCTTCAGGTGTTATAGATATTGAAGAGATTCCTCCTGGGCTCACTTGGGCAGCGTTCATATCAACAGAAGTGGTCCTTCTGGTGCTCTGTGTTCTCTTTTGCAGCTGTAAGAATAAACTGGCCCTGTTCTGAGCAGATCCAAATTGTATTCCAGGGTAGCACTCTCAGCTCTCTCACTCTTCTTATATGAGTGGTGCTTTACTCCCTTAATGCACTTCAGGGACCTTTGCTGGACTCAGACCAGTGTTTCATATCTCTTGTACTGGGTAACAAAACCTGGACATAAGACTTCAGGTGTGGCCTCACCAGTGCTTAATGGAAGTGAAGGATTATCTTCTTGACCTCTGCTTTTCTAAGACCCCACCTGGAGCACTGCATCCATCTCGGTGGCTCCCTGCACAAGAGACATCAATCTGTTAGTGCAGGTCCAGAGAAGAGCCTTGAAAATGATCAGAGGGCTGGAGTACCTCTCCTATGAAGACTTTGAAAGAATTATTTCAATTTGCATTTCTCACCTTCACCAGAAGTATAGATTTCAACATACTGTATGATTGTATGAAAAGTATTCCTTTTCCTATCTGTACTGAACCTTCTGTCTTGAAATGCCAAAACAATTATCAACATTCCAAAAAATGTTTAATTTAAAATAGGACAATTTTTATTTCAACATATTGAACTGTGACTTGGCTCCAAAATAATGTTTTGGAGCTTTTTTATAGAATACATTCACAGCCAAAAACGTATAAAAACCATACCTGACCTCATTTTTATTAATTGTGAAAAACAAAAAATATGTTAGACATTATTAAAATAAGAATTATCATTCTATATTTTACAGAATAATATAGAATGTTATGCATGCCATGATACAGTAATGCTTCAATATTTTCATAGCTTTGAAAAGAGAAAGTATCTTTCACAAAAATAAAAATCAAAGTGCCACAACTGGTGCTCATTTGCATCATTACGTTTTATAATTAGCTATTGAAAATCACTTGTCAGGTGTCAGAACCAGTGCTTCACTCTCTCAATGTGTATTATTAATTGTACTAGCATAATGATGTTACAAAATAGATAGTAACTTCTGAAAATAATAATATCTTTCTTCTTTGAATCTTTTTGATGTAATTTTACATTAAACACTGATATTTTACCATAGTATTTCCTTATCAGGTTCTCTAGACTACTTTCCTGAAGCCATGTGAAGCAGAACATTTCAGAGTTGAAGGTTGGAAATAATCAGTCCAGGACTTATCTTAGAGGTTCTAAAAGTAAATAATAAAGAATCCCCATAAACAGTTCCACAGAACAATTTTAAGAAAAAAACACCAGACATACTTAGCAGTTTTGCTATTTTGTCTGCTTAAATTTCAACCTCTTTATCAACACTATATGAAACTGAGAAAAAAATACATAAATCTCAAATACTTGAATAATTTAATTTTATAGATTAGCTTTATTTATATCTAATTGGCTATCATTGTATTGAATTAAAAGAGAAAAACAGAAATACAGACTAAAATTACAGAACTTCCCGTTAAGAGAATAATTGGATTTTAAATTCCTCTCAGTTAAGAGTATATTGAGCATCCTTTGTACTAGGAGAGAAGAGACTTTCTAATAAAAGCAACATTATTTTCAGTGCTCTAGTAATTTTAACAATTGTTTATTTTGTTCTTAGTTCATTTAACCAAACCCTTCCCAGAAAGAAACAATATATTCTTGAAAAGCCAGATGGCTCCTGCATACCCCAGAGCTACATAACCCATACATTGTCTATTAATACCACCATCTCCTCTTTTGTCTGTCACAGCCAACCCAAAATAAAGTCAGGCATAGAGTATAAATTTTGTTAAAGGATGTAGTCTTATTCTACTGGATAGGACTCTAATCACAATAAATAAAATGCTGAGTCTCTGAATCTTGAACTGTTTCTATATTTCAACGTAGGATCTGAGAGTGGATATTAAAAAAACCCGCAAAACAACAAGCTACACATTGACGTACTTGCTTAGGATTTGACTTTTCAGATTCTAAAATTCTGTATTCTTTACTTATTGGTATTTGTGTTTCAGCAAGGCACATGAACCCTGCCTGCTTTTAATACATTTTTTCCATATGGATGAAGACCACCTCCTGAAATATAAAATTCGTGGGCCCTTCACCCCCAGTCTGAGAATCTCCAGACATCTGACCCCACATTTCTGAAGAAGCAGTCTGTATTCAAAGTTAAATATCTAAGGCCACAACAAGACTTTAAACAACTAAAATTTACTAGGTAACTCATAAAACACGAAGCTCAAATGTACGAATCCATGGTACCAAAACATCTTCAAATCTTCAAACAGTTGTTTTTCTTTAAGCCATTCCAAAGTCGCAACTCTATCTACCCTGTGAGGAGTTTAGAGGATCTAAAGTCACCCTTCCAAATTCCATTTTTAGAGCTGGACCAATTGCTTTCAAGTATTGAAAATGTTCATAGTGTTTAAGGTTATTTTGCTTATATTTATAAGGCTAAAATGGTATTCCTGAACAGTTTTGCTGAATACTTGTTCCATTCCTGACTACCTCTACCGACTTGTGGTCTAGATATGACTTGTGTTGATTCTAATTCCAAATGGTTCCCTTTATTTTTTCCTTTTCCCTTTCTTTTTGTCCCTTTCTTTTTGTCCCTTCTTTCTTCATTCTTCAGTAACATAACACATTTATTCATCTGAACTGTGATCATGTAAAACATTCTCTTTAGTGTGTTTTGAGGAAATTAAAAGCTGGGAAAACAGTTATTTTTAATAGTGGTAGTCATCTCTCACTGTATAAGGTGATAAGACTAAATCCACTAGAAATACTCAAATATTGGCTCCAAAATATATTGATACCTGATGAAAACACAATTGTTTTGATTAGCATTAAGAAATGGAAGCTGAAAACTTTGCCATAATTTTGGAAAGTATGCTGGTATTAAAATTACATTTATAAAACCAATGTGCTGGGGGAGGACAAAGTTTAAAAAGCTCATGCTTCAAATATAAAATACTTTCATAGGATCATAGAATCATTTAGGTTTGAAAAGACCTCTAAGATCACTGAAGTCAACTGTTAACACAACACTGCCAAGTCCACCACTAAATCATGTCCCTTTTACACATCTTTTAAATACCTCCAGGAATGGTGACTTCATTCCGAGGGCAGCCTCTTCCAATATTGGACAACCCTTTCAGTGAAGAAATTTTTACTAATATCTAATTTAAACCTTAAGTGCAGCTTTTCCAACTCAAAATATTCTGTGATTCTGTGACTTAGTTTAAGGCTATTTCTTATTGTCCTATAAGAAGAGACAGAACCCCACCTTGCTACAACCTCCTTTCAGGTAGTTGTAGAGTGACAAAATCTCTCCTCAGTCTCCTTTTCTCCTGACTAAACAACCCCAGCTCCCACAGCTGTCCTTACTGTGGTAGATAGGGACAGGCGAACGGAAAATCTCGGGATGTGACGGAAAGCTAGACCCTTCCTCCCTCTCTTCCTGCTATAGGTAATCAATCACCCCTGAAGCATGCAACTCCTCCTAACTCAGTAGTTTTCCACTCCTTACTAACCCTAGCCAGACCCACCATCCCCTTTTGACGTAGGAAAGCCCCCTTGACTATTTAACCCCACGAGATGAGATAATAAACGCCATTTGACCATCCACCACATTGGTGTCTGTGTATGTCAGTGGACCGAGTGACCCAGGGGAAGCCGGGTCGCCGTGCTGTGTCTTGGAACCAGGTCGCCCGCCTTCTCATCAGAAGGCGACATATGGTGCCAAAACCCTCGGGTAGCGGGTATCTCCTGGACGAGAGACAGCGGCCAGAACGGCTGGACCGATTCTTGGCAGGGGAGACGTCCCTGGACCAGCGACGGAAATGGAGGCCATCGCGAAGGTCGTGAGTTCAGTTTATAAGCAGTGGGGAATTAAATGTAAGCTCAAGGATTTTTACCTCGCTATTGTGAGACTCTTAGAGCTTGGGACGATTGAACGTCCCGTGGAAATATTACACCCGGAGGTGTGGGGGAGATGCACAGCCGCATTAGCTGAGGATACAAAGACCTCAGGCAGTGGAAAAAGCCTCAAGGCATGGGGAAAGGTCGAGCGAGCCCTGCGCAAGGCTCTAGAGGAGCAAGAAACATGGAGCGCGGCAAGCGCATGTTTATTAGCAACACCTATTATTAGCTGGGGGTAGGAGCAGCAATGCAAACCGCCCCCGATAGCGAGCTACCCGGGAGCGGGGACCCAGGGGGATCGGGCGCGTTCCCCCCCTCCCCGAGCCCGAGCCCAACCGCCCCCCACGGGGCTTCCCGAAAAACCCACAGGACCTCCCAAAAAACCCGCGGACCACCCGTCCGTCCCTTCACCACGGATCGGCGATCCGGCGCCGGGGGCGCGGCAGCGCGCGCAGTCCTTTTGGGAGGAACTGGCGAGGGAAGCCAGAGAAGCGGAGGCACGGGTGGCGCCGCCGCCATACCCAGCCGAACATGGCGCTGACGACCAAAGGGATGGGCGGGGCGTGGAAACTCTCGGCGGGAAGAATCCAGAGACCCTGATTCTTGCTAGTGCGCATCCGCGAAGAAAAGAGGAGGAGGGGGGTGGCGGAGAGCGCATGCCCAATCGGGAGCCGCGCTCAGCGCTGCTACCATTTAAGGGAGAGACCTCCCCCTGCGGGCGGCAGGGCAAGCCCAGGGGGTGGGAACGGCACCACCCCCGAAGGGAGGGGGAGGGACGGGGCCGGAGCCGCACGAAAAGGCACCGCGACCCAGAAATGCGCTGGCATTCGACTTCCGGCTCTGAGACCAGCTCCACCAGCTCCGACAGCCCGGGAGAGCTGACGGATGCCGACGGGGACTCAGAAACGGAAAAAGCGGAGCTAACGCGGTTTAAAACAAAAACGAATAAAGCCTTTAGCCACATCGAAAGGCAATCACAATGCGAACCAGCCCAGTTTACCGACTGGGCTAGGATAAAGATAGCATGTGCAGAGTGGGCTCCTTCAGGGGCAGTCAAAGCTTTCCCGGTTAGGATCACTGGGCCAGAGGGGAATCAACAGAAGATATATAATCTGGTAAACCCCAAAGACATACAGGCAATTGTCAAAGTGATCTCAGAGAAAGGGATCAACTCGGCTATGGTCTCCACCCTCGTGGATGGCCTCTTTGGCAATGACGACTTGCTCCCCTTTGATATCAAACAAATAAGCCACATGATACTTGGTGGTGCGGGAATGATCGTGTTTAAGCAGGAATGGGAAGATAATTGTACAAGAGCTCTAGCCCAGGCTTCCGGGGCGGGGCAGCCACTGCACGGGTCGAGCCTATCCAGGCTGCTGGGGAAACACGACGAGATGGTTACACCTCAGCAACAAGCCACACAGATGCGGGCTGAGGAAGTCAGGGCCACCACTCGAGCTGCTAGGGAGGCTATTCGGGCTGCCTCTCTGGTCGTGGCCAAGCCGTCACCGTGGTCCACTATAAGACAGGCAGAGAGCAAAAGCTTCACGCAGTTCGTAGACCGCCTGCAAGCGGCAGTAGACTCCTCTACCCTGCCTGCAGAGGCAAAGGGTCCCATGGTGGCAGACTGCTTGCGCCAGCAATGTAACTCTGTCACCAAAGACATCCTGCACTCCCTGCCAGCCGGGGCCAGCCTAGCCGATATGATCAGGCACGTCGTAAGAGAGGAACACCTAACGCCCATCCAAGCAGCCGTTCGCACCCTAACCAGTGCCATGGCGTGCTTCAAGTGCGGTCAGGCAGGCCACATTGCAGTGAGCTGTCCCCAGCCGGCACGGCAGCCCGCGGTGGTGCCCCCACCTCAAGCACGCCCAAGAGGGCCCTGCTGGAGCTGTGGGAAGAAGGGGCATTTCGCTAAGGACTGCAGGTCCCGGCCTCAGGGAAACGGGAAAGGGAGGGGGCACGCAGGCCGCACTCAGCCTCCTCCCGCTACGAATGCAAAGCGACCCATTTATGTCAACCCCCAGTGGGGCGGGGGGCCCTCATACCCCATTCCCCCACAGGAGGCAGCCAGCTTCGCACCCCCACCAGCGACACAATCGCAGAGCTTTGCAGCGCTGCCAGTGGCACCTTCGTATCCACCACTGCCACAAGCCGCACCTGTGCCACAGGGCCAGCAGGGGACGCCCCAGAGCGGGACCCCTGGGTGGCCTTGGCCATGAAAATAGGGAAGGAACCCCTGAAAATGTGGGGAACATGCCGCCTTTATGGCAGTCAGGATCCCCACGTCATAGGGCTTCAGTTCTGGGCGGACACGGGATCAGACTGCTCAGTTTTTCCCCAAGCGCTTTGGCCTCAGCATTGGCAATGTAAAGAGGTCCCCCCAGTGAACAGAGTGGGAGGGCCATCCCGGGCGTGGAAAAGCACCCAGCTGGTGGCTATAACACTCCACACGAAAAAGGGACCGGAACAGACGGTGGCAATCCACCCCTACATTCTACAAAGCTCTCCACCCTTGATAGGAAGGGATGTCCTCGCTATGTTAGGGGTCAGGATCACAAATTTATCCTGAGGGCCACTGCCGTACACCCACTGCTGCCAATCAAATTGACCTGGAAATCGTCAGACCCCATATGGGTCGAGCAGTGGCCCCTGTCAAAGCCTCGAATGGCAGCCTTGCTGGAACTGGTCAGCCGCGAGCTGCAGAAGGGTCACATAGAACCCTCCACCAGCCCGTGGAACACCCCTGTATTTGTAATCCCCAAAAGGTCCGGAGAGGGTCATCGCCTCATCCACGACCTGAGGGAGGTGAACAGGGCAATCCAACCCATGGGTCCAGTTCAGACACTGCTGCCCACGAACTCAGCCATCCCCAAAGGGCAGCCATGCGCAGTGCTGGACATCAAGGACTGCTTCTTTTCAATACCCCTGCACGCTGAGGACAAGGAACGGTTCGCCTTTTCCATCGTGTTCCCAAACGGCGAGCGACCTAACCTCCGCTTCCAATGGAAGGTGCTGCCACAAGGTCTCGTGGACAGCCCGACCATATGCCAGATCACCGTGGACAGAGCACTGACGCCAGTCCGACAATCCCACCCCGCTGCGACCATCATTCAATACATGGACGACATCCTCGTCGCTGCACCATCGGCAAGCCAAGTGGATAACCTGGTGACCGCGATCACGGAAACTCTCCAGGCCAATGGCTTTGAGATCGCAAACACGAAGATCAAGAGGGGACCCTGCGTGACCTTCCTGGGAGTGGGGATCACGAACTCCTACGTGACATCTCCCAAGGTGAAGGTCTGCTGAGACATCAAAACGCTCCATGACATGCAGCGCCTTGTGGGTTCTCTGCAGTGGCTCCGCAACATCATCCTAATTCCCCCCGAGGTCATGGAACCCCTATATGACCTCTTGAAAGGAAAGCACCCCTGGGACCCCAAGGAGCTGACGCCGCAAGCAGCGAGCTCCCTCGACTTCATCGAGCACCAGATGTCTACTGGCACGCTTGCCAGGTGGGACCCAGATGCGCCACTCGATCTATATGTCCACTTCACACAAAAGGGAGGAGTGGGAGCACTGGCCCAAGGACCTTCCGAAAAGTCCCAGCCGATCCAATGGGTGGTCCTCGGAAGACCAACTCGAGCGTTTTCCCCGGGAGTTGAATGTGTCGCCAACCTCATCATGAAAGGCAGGAGACTCGCCCTGAGACACCTGGGAACCGAGCCGACAAGAATCCACCTCCCCTTTCGCAAATGACCAACCGCGGAGTCAACCATGATATCGGAGCACCTGGCCCTTGCTCTCACCGGCTTCGGAGGAGAAATCTCCTACGCCACCAGGCCACCTTGGACTCAGCTGCTGACCATTGTCGATATAGACATGCCGCCAAAGGTCATGGACCGACCGCAGCCGGGACTGACGGTCTTCACAGACGCTTCCTCCACGACTTCTACTGCAGCGGCAGTGTGGCAGGCAGGAGAGCAATGGCATTGCGTCAAAACAAGTGACCCCACACTGTCAGTGCAATAATTGGAAGCAGCAGCAGTGGTCTTGGCGTGCGGACTCTTCCAAGACGAACACCTCAACATTGTAATGGACTCTATATTCGTGGCAAGGCTTTGCCTGGCCATGTCAGGACCAGGCGTGTTAACGTCAGCAGCGGCCTCAATGCTGGCTGAGGCGCTCTCCTCGCGACAGGGCACCGTGTCTGTCATTCACGTCAACAGCCACAACCCAGTCAAAGGCTTCTTCCAGACCGGCAATGACAAAGCGGACACTGCAGCAAAGGGAGTGTGGACACTGCAGGAAGCTCGGCAACTGCACAAGTCGCTCCACATCGGAGCCAAAGCACTGGCGAAGAGATGCGGGATCTCGACCGTGGACGCAAAACATGTAGTGGCCACTTGCCCTCACTGCCAGAAGTCACCCCTGTGGACCAGTGGGGTCAACCCAAGAGGTCTCAAGGCCTCGGAAATCTGGCAGTCGGACTTCACCTTATGTCAACTTCTAAAGCCCCGAGCATGGCTTGCAGTGACGGTGGACACCTACAGCAGAGCGATCGTAGCCACACAGCACCCCAAAGCTAACTCTAAAGCCACGATACAGCACTGGCTGACAGCTATGGCATGGCTTGGTATCCCCAAGCAAATTAAAACTGACAACGGTTCCAATTTCATTTCCAAACCAGTGCTGGAATTCGCCTCGAGATGGGGCATCACCTTAGTACAAGGTATCCCATATAACAGCACCGGGCAGGCCATAGTTGAGCGAGCAAACCAGACCCTGAAAGCTAAGCTAGAAGTATTGGCAAAGGCAGAGGGCTTTGCCAATTCCGTTCCCCCAGGAGACCAAGCGCGTATACTGGCAACAGCTTTGCTAGCACTGAATCAGTTCCCTAGAGGAGATGAGGCAGACAGTCCTGTTCAAAAGCACTGGGTCACCCAAGCCCTAGAGGAGGGCCCGCAGGTTGTAATCAAAAACGAGCTGGGCGAATGGGAACGGGGCTGGAGACTGGTGCTCACGGGACGGGGGTATGCGGCGGTTAAAAAAGAGGGCAAGATCAAGTGGTGCCCACTAAAGTCAATCAAGCCAGACCTTCAGGATGAGACTAACGAGAATTGTGAGTTTCTGTTTACAGGACATGCTCGTGGGTCATCCCCGTAACGCGTACATCCCGGTTCCAGAGGAAAACGACGAACCACCAAAACGCCAGACAGCACCCAAGAGTCCTACACCGGTGAGACCCAGACAGCAACGGTGGCTTTGTGTGATCTTGCTATTAGGGCTCGTCGCCGAGGGGCGAGCCAACCCAGACTATTACCCCCATCAGCCATTCAGGTGGGTCATGCAGCATCTTTCAGGCGACAAGGTGTTCAAAGAAATCACCACAGCAGGCACCCCATCCTTCGTGTTCCATATCGCCGACCTGTTTCCAGGACGACCAAAAATACAACCCCAGCACCCACACATCATGCACATGTACCTGTCCTACTGGTGTCCAGCCTCCAACCCTGGGAAGAAGTACTGTAACTACCCGGGGTGGGGATATTGCGGACACTGGGGCTGTGAAACCATTGTCACAGATGCCAGACCATCGGGAGAAGGGTGGGACCCACAGGAGCCCGATAGATTCTTGCAGTTCACCTGGGCACCTACCGGCTGTAAAAAGCCCGCCTTCAAGGGAGGGGTCTATAGCAACCATCATACACAAACCAAATATTGGAAGTGCACAGACTATAACATGACAGTTCTGCAGCCAGAACACCCTAGTTGGGCCACAGGCAGAACGTGGACTGTAGTCCTCAAGGGGCCAAAAAAGTGGGTGAATGTGCGAATTATCAGGCTCCAACCACCGGCACCCTGACCAGTAGGACCCAATAAGGTTATTAAGGATGTACTGAAAGGGAGAAACGTTACCCATCCCAAACCACTACCCACAAAGGCCACTGATATCCCGACCAGCCATGCAGACGCCTTCCAAATAGGCCACTTAACCGAGTCGGACTCAGACCCAATCTTCCGTATGCTAGAGGCTACCTTTCTATCCTTGAACGAATCCAACCCAAACCTAACCAATTCCTGCTGGCTTTGCTACGATGTTAAACCTCCTTTCTACAAAGGAGTTGCTCTAGACACCCCCTTCAGTTACTCCACAGCCGAAGCCCCTCACCAGTGCAGATGGGACACTCCCCGTAGGGGAATCACCCTAAGTCAAGTCACAGGCCAGGGTAAATGCTTTGGCAATGCAGCCTTGGCAAAGCAGAAAGGCAACTTCTGCACCGAAGTTGTCAAGTCCAACAGAAAGGTCAACAAGTGGGCGGTCCCATCCACACCTGGGATGTGGGTTTGTCAGAGATCTGGGGTGAGTCCTTGCGTGTTCCTTGCCAAGTTCAATGACGCTATCGACTTCTGTGTCCAAGTTCTGATTGTTCCTAGGGTCCTGTACCACTCAGACGAGGAGGTGTACCACATCTTTGAGGAGCCCAGCCGACTTCACAAAAGAGAAATAATAACAGGAGTGACTATCGCAATTCTGTTCGGCCTGGGAGCAGCTGGCACAGCCACAGGTGTCTCGGCCCTCGCGACCCGACACCAAGGGCTTGCTCAGCTGCAAATGACCATCGATGAGGACCTGCAGAGGATCGAGAAATCCATCTCCTTTCTAGAGAAATCAGTTTCCTCACTTTTGGAAGTGGTCTTACAGAACAGGCGAGGACTGGACCTCTTGTTCATGCAACAAGGAGGACTGTGTGCCGCCTTGAAAGAGGAATGCTGCTTCTACGCGGACCACACAGGAGTCATTAAAGACTCCATGGCAGAACTCCGAGATAGACTGTCTCAAAGAAAGAAAGACAGGGAAACCCAACAGAGCTGGTTCAAGTCCGGGTTCAATCAATCGCCATGGCTCACCACTCTAATTTCCACCCTAGTAGGTCCGCTAGCAATACTGCTTTTAACCTTCACATTCGGACCATGCCTGCTAAACAGGCTGGTCTCATTTGTTCAAGCTCGCCTAGAACGGGCCAACATCCTGTTTATAGGCCGGCAACAAATGCTGTGAACCAAAAATCAAGGACACTGCCAGTTGCAAAGGTTCTCTAAACTTCCCTTGTGAAGATTACTCAGGTTTACCAAAAACCCCTTTTCCCTTATCATATTATAACTCTGTACCTCACCTTAGTGCCTATGTTTATAACTACCTCATTCATTAGTAAAAAAGGGGGGGGAGATGTGGTAGATAGGGACAGGCGAACGGAAAATCTTGGGATGTGACGGAAAGCTAGACCCTTCCTCCCTCTCTTCCTGCTATAGGTAATCAATCACCCCTGAAGCATGCAACTCCTCCTAACTCAGTAGTTTTCTACTCCTTACTAACCCTAGCCAGACCCACCATCCCCTTTTGACGTAGGAAAGCCCCCTTGACTATTTAACCCCACGAGATGAGATAATAAACGCCATTTGACCATCTGCCACATTGGTGTCTGTGTATGTCAGTGGACCGAGTGACCCAGGGGAAGCCGGGTCGCCGTGCTGTGTCTTGGAACCAGGTCGCCCGCCTTCTCATCAGAAGGCGACACCTTACAAGAGGACAAGTCCCTTCACAAGGGACAAGTCCTTTTCTGGACTTGCTCCAGCACCTCAGTGTCTTTCTTGTGGTGAGGGGTCCAGAACTGGACACAGCAGTTGAGGTGTGGCCTTACCAGTGCTGGGAACAGGCGACAATCACTGCCCTGGTCCTGCTGGCCACACTACTGCTGATACAAGCCAGGATGTCACTGGCCTTCTTGGCCACCTGGGCACACACTGGCTCATGCTCAGACACTGTCAACGAGCATCTTCAGGTCCTTTCCACTGGGCAGCTTTCCAGTCACTCAGTCACTCAGTGTTACATGCTGTTGTTGAGACTCAATGTAGGACCCAGCACTTAGCCCTGTTGAAACTCTGGCCACTCTGAGAAGGGATTCAAAGGAATTTAAAAATATCAAACCAAACCAACCAAATTAAGACTACAAACAACATTTCACACTGTGCCATAGATAGTCTTTAATCTAGCACAGCCCCTTCAGTATTTAATAACATTTTGTTCAGTGTTTTATTCCTTGCCATTAATTTGTTCTGAACAGCCTTTGAAAACCAGACATGATTTCACTTGTGCTACAAATTAATGCCACAGAATTTAAAATAATCTTTCTCTTTTTGTCCATGGAAGAAGCAAAAGTGATGACTCCCTTACCAAGAACAGACACAAACATATATTAAGATTATAATATATGTACAAGAATAAAAGCATCGCTTATTTTTATTTGCTGGCTGTACGTGTCTATATACTGGTTTTGAGGCAAAGAGAAAGCAAGTATATTGAATGTGGCTGGGACTGAGTTATTTTTCACCAGAGCAGCCCTTCTCATGCTGTTCTTTGGATTGGTTGCTGGAAAGGTGTTAGAACAACAGCAATGGCTTCTGCTGAGCAGCACTGGCACAGCATCAGTGCTGTCTCCCCAGCATTGTGTCCCCCTTCGATAAACAGGGGTGGGCAGGTTCTTGGGAGTGGGCACAGCTAGGATAGCTGACCCAAACTGACCAAAGGGATATTCTATACCATATGATATTCGTTCAGATGTAAAGGCTAAGAAAAGTAAGAAGAAGCAGAGCACTTGTTGTTTAAAGTCTTTGCCTTCCAGAATGAGCAATACAGATGTGTTCCTGGGAAACCCTGTTTCCCAGGGTTGGCTAATAGGAAGTAGTGATTTTTTTTTTTTTCGCTTTGCTTGTGCATGTTCAACCTTTCACTTTTACTTTATTAAACAGCCTTATCTCAACCTTATTTTTTCCACCTTATTTTCTCCCCACTGTCCAGCTGAGAAGGGGAGTGATAGAACAGCTTTTTGGACACCTGGCAACCAGACAAGTTCAACCCACCACATCAAGAAGAAAAGAAAACAAGACTTTGAACTATTACCAGATTACAAACTCTTTTCCAAATTACCATAATTACTCAGAATGGTATGTTTAGGAATTATGTTAACCCATTCTGTCAGATAGAATATTTCTATGTTTACATTTTGAGAAGTGAATCTCACATTCTCATATATGCATATATTTACAACAAAAAAATTTAATATAGACCTCTTGATGATCATTCCCCGCATGGCTCCATGACTCTGTGGTGCACAAAGTGGACTACTATTCCATGATGTCATTTTAGAAATACCTTTTGTCAACTTACATTTGAGAAGAAATGATGGAACTTATCTGAACTAACACAAAGATCTATTTGGTGAACTCTTATACAAATCCAGTCATCCTAGGTGTTAATAAAAATGAAAACAGATTTTAGAGGACATCTTGCCTCATGCTACAGTAATACAAAATGTCTTACATGAGACAAGCAAGAGACCTTGTTGCTTCTGCATTAATGTTAACAAAATGTAAGAAAGCTTAGATATAGCTGTCTACAGTCAGACCTCTGGTCCAAGCCTTTAATAGCTACTGTAGAGATCATGGCAGGACTTCTATCATATTGCTAAGTTATCTATTACCAGCAAAGACTATCCATGGCAAGGAAGGATTTCTGGGAGACACTTGGTCTTAGAAGATCAGTTCTTCAGCATTTGCAGGTACTAGAGGACAAAATGAAATTATATGAACTGGCTTAATATTATATACTTAAGGTCAATACTTTTAGGCAAGGATAGCCAATTCCAGACCAAAACAAAGAGTTAGTTAACAGCTAAGAAATGTGAGCAATCAGAGACCCACTGCTTCAACTCACTCCTTGACACTTATCTTTTTCAGGACTTAGGACATAAGATGCAAAAAAGGCAAATCTTATACTCAAAAGATATCACCTTCTCTCACACCTCTCAAGAGGTGACCTTCTCTCACAAAACAGGATGGCTCCAGAAATAAAAATAAAATGCGAAGCTTAATTCATCTTCCAAAAAGGTAACAGAAATGTTACTAAGAGAAAAGCATACATTAACTAAACCAGCGTTACTGCAAGTAAATAGAATTTTCAATTTTTGGAATTAAAAAAAAGAGAAACTTTATAGGTTTTTTTGGTTCCTTTTCCTTTCTATCTTTTCTCTTTTTTAAATTCCAGGTAAGATTGAACTAAGCATTGGCTACTAATTCTAGATTTTCATTAAGGTATTAATTAATATTCCAAGATAAATAACAAAGAATGCTAAGAATCAAACTCATGGACCTTAAGAATTAATTTGAAATAGAAATTAAAGGTCTCAGAATATTAGTAAGTGAGGTGCTGGACAGATAAACTCTTCCATAAGCAGCTCTGGAAGCAGGAGATGATTATCACTAGTCCTCCACTGGCAACAATCCCCTCTGCTGTTTTGGCATTGGTAGGTATGAAATTCTTTGTCAGTAAAGACAAACTAGGCAGTAATTGGGCAGAAAAATCGCTGGGACTGACCAAATGGTGATGCATATGGTGGAGACATGAAAAACAAGGATTACTTGTGCTGAGGGAGATGGATTGTTTAATTTATTAGATACCATCTGGGACAACAACAAGCAGCAGTTCCCTCCCTCCTATCTCTTCACAGTAAGAGCAGGACACCTAGTTCTCTGGCATGCTCCCCTGCTTGTAGTTGTAAATATCTCTCCCTTCCTCCTCGTTTAGAATAGAAGCAGCAATTTGACACTATGTGGACCACTGCCCTCATTTCTAGTCAAAAAATTTAATTGCAAAAAAAGTAATGTGAAAGACTGTAATGATCACTGGATTGAGACCTTTTAGGGGCATGTGTAGGGAAAAGGGCAGGTCAAGTCTAGCCCTGGTGAAGCAATGTACTGCTTCATACAGCATCCCCCTCCTGGGACTGTAGCCAAGCCCTCCAGTGGCCACCTGTCTCTGGAATGCTGGAGCCAGTTCTCTACACCTCACCTCTGAAGACTCTAACCCAGCTCCTAAGTGGCCAAATGACCAGAAGTTACCTGGAGCAAGGGGCCAGGAAAGTCAAAAGCCAGATTTAAGCCAGAGCATGAGGTGAGTACATTGTCTTGACTCTATGTCCCTTGCATTTTATATCAGCTGGAACACTGCTGAACCAAGAGTGTTCATTCTTTTCATTATTTCTTCTTTCTTTCTTCTAATTTCTTCATCTTGAACTTTGAATAGCCTAAAGTTGGATGGGCTGGAATTTGCTAAGTCAGTGCTTTGTGAAATGCTTTATGTTGATTGAATGTTGTGCTAATTTTTTTCCAAAATTCCCTGATTTGCCAGTAAAGTTTTTTGTTGTTTTGATCTCTTAAGGAATAATTTGTAGATATTTTCTCCCGTGCATCTGGCTCAGTGTGCATAAAGGAATCTTAAACCCTTTTAAGAGACTCATTGAGCAAGCTCTGGAGTTTTACAAATACCAATCAACTTTTAGTCGTAAGATATTAATTCTTCCAGACAAAATGGCTAATACTAGATACAGATATTAAAATGTTAAGTCTTTTTGAACCTAACGAACTTTAACAGATTAAGAAATGTTTAAATAATCTACTCTATCAGCAGTAGTGGTGAGGGAATATTTCAGTATATGTGGTGGGTTGACCCTGCCTGAATACCAGGTGTGAACTGATGCTGGTCTATTGCTCTCCTCCTCATCTGGAAAGGGGAGAAAAAAAAAAATTTGGTCTTGTGGGTTGAGAAAACAACAGAGATGGATCCATCACCGATGATTGTCTCAGGCAAAGCAGACTTGATTTAGAGAAATTGGTTTAATTTAGTATTCATCAAATCAGCATAGGGTAATGAAGACTAAAACCAATTGTTAAAATTTCTTCCACCCCTCCCTTCTTCCTGGGCTCAAATTCACTCACAGTTTTCTCTACCTCCTTCCCCTAACAGTCCAGGGAGGTGAGAAATGGGGGTTGCAGTCAGTTCATCATGTTTTGTCTCTCCCACTCCTTCTTCTTCATGTTCTTTCCCTTCTCCATTATGGGGGCAATCCCACGGGGGAGATTGTCAATGAGATTCTCCAACTCTCCAACAATGAGAGTCATTCCAATGGGCTGTAGTTCTTTTGGAACTTCCCCAGTGTGGATCCCTTCCATGGGGTGCATTCCTTCAGGAACAGACTGCTCCAGCACTGGGGCGTTGTGGGCTCACAAGTCCTGCCAGTAAACCTTCTCCAGTGTGGGCTTCCTATGGAACTCTTGCATGGGTAAGGTGGGAATTGCACTGAGGCAAAGTACAAGAGTGAATATAGTCATTTGTCTCTGACAGCCTTGAAATATTCTCTGCTGGAACTTTTATCTGAGGGGAATAGTACTATTGTTGCTGGATGGCTAAAGTCAAACATCTCTAAATGTTATATACAACAGACCTCAGTGAGGCCTTTGGAGCCATCCTGAGCAGCAGCAGGCTGCAAGCAGAGTCCCCCTCTCAGTGGAATATGTTTCAGAGCATGTGTGATTACATTTAAGTATAGCGTAAATATTGCGCTCTGTCCTGGGTCAGGGCAAATTTGGGAGAGAATCCCCAAAGGGGCTCCTCTAGAAGGCAGATTCAATTGGCCCCTCCCAGCAACCGGTTTGGGGAAAAATACTTCCTTGGAGAAAAGTGGAAAAAACCTGTTTATTAAACAAGAAAACCTAAACAATATTAAACAATGAAACTTCTTGCCACTCCAAAAGAGAGACAAACTCAGAAAAGTCCCCCCCCCCCCCGCCCGGGCTGCAGCTCAGCTCACTCAGTCTCTGATCAGTCCCTCCGGCGCTGGAAATGCCGCGGCCCAGGCCCAGCCCGCTGGGCCACAGGTGTGAGCTGCCGGTGCTCTTCTTGGTGTTCAGTCCAGAGCAGGTTTGAGCAGGCCCAAAGAAAAGGAAAAGCCACAGTCCAGGGAACTTCTTTGCCTCAGCTAGTTAAAACTAAAAAGCAAAGGAGAGCTCTGTCTCACTGTCTGTCTGTCTGCAGACAACACAGTCCAGGAGAAGGAATGTGGAGGAGTGCAGTTTCTGAAAACAAAGTCCCCGCTTCTTCTCCTCCCCTCCACTCCTGGAACAAGTCTTAAAGGTGCAAAACTTATTATTCAGCATAAACAGAACAGACGATTGGGGATAAAAGCATCATACAGTCAACCTAGGACATGGTCTCAGATCTATAATTAAATCACTGTTACAATTACAGTAAATTCTATTGAATCATTTCATAGATCTTAAATTAGTCAATTGATTAAATGCTGCTAACACCTTCAGACATAAACCATTGATCAGGTCTGAGGCTAAATTCACAAGGGTGTCCACTCTGAACCTTATGACTGAACATTGTCCCTTTTCACCCTGACCATTTTCCATCCTTACCCTTTTAAGTCCTGAGTTTTGTGTAATTAATTCTAAATTGGCTATAATTTTATTTTGTATGCTTTATCCATTGTAGAGTAATGGAGATTTAAAATCAGCAATTTATATGCTTTCCATTAAGGCATCCTTATTTCTATTCAAAAGAGAGATATTTTTTTAATGCAAATTTAAGGGAAAGTTAAGAAAGCTGTCTCTTCACTATATTTATTGAAAAAGGCACCTAAAATATCACTAATGAAAGGCTAATAACCTGTGTAACATAGGCATCCATTTGGTAAATCTTACATATTCAATTAAGCTTGGAATATGTCCATTAGAATTGATCGAATGATCTAGGCTGGTTGTTCCCAATGTTTTTTTAGCTGAAAGTAATTTAAAAATTAGAGAAACTTTGTGTCCTGATCTAAATCACTCCTGCTTAAATTAAAGGCATTTCCTGAGAATATATGGATCATGTTAAGAAAACCAAAGCTCAGTTGAATTTAAAACTTGCAAGGGATAGCAAGGATATCAAGAATATATTTTACCCCTTTGCTAATGTTAAAAGGCATGTAGGATCACTGCAGAATGGGTTGTATGTATTTAGTGATAGTGGGCACAGTAGAGCTTTGACTCACTCTTCACCAAGGCCTGTGTGATTAGTTGAAGGGTTCAGGGGGAAGGAGAGCAACCAGAAGTGGATGGGGATTGAGTCATGATTTACTTGTGGCAATTAGACGTGTATAATTCCCACCACCCAAAGGGATGCTTCAAAGAGTGCTGAGCGCTGTCAGCATTCCTTGTGAGGCAACTTTCTACCATCTTTCAAAGGTGTTGGATACCAGGCAAAATCCAGGCACAAGAAATGTTCATAAGTGTTGAAACTGCAGTAAGTGGTTCCTAGGAGAGCACTGAATAACATTAATAGCTCTTACAGAACATTTTTCATCTGAAGATCTGAAAGTTCTTTGTATTGGACTAGACAAAGTCCTGAGCTTCTTGGTCTCATGTCAGAGCCGACCCTGCTTTGAGCAGAAGGTTGGACTCAATATCTCCTGAGGTCCTTTCCCACCTGTACACATCTGTGAGCCTATGATTTTAAAAAATACACAGTGGACAGTTTTCACTATTTTGGAACGACCTTTTTTTTTTTTATTATTATTTCTTTGCATGTAATTTCAGATTTCTAACTAACTTGGTAAAAGTTGATGGAGAAAAAAGTGCAACCAAAACACGATGTTGGGACCAGCATTATAAATCCTTTCTGAAATCTTAAACAGCACTAATATGAACATAAGAGTTGGAATTCATAAAAAGAAGCAGCAATGTAGACTTTGTTGCCCTGTAATTGCTCAGTTCACTTAAATTGAAACAGGCCCTTTGACTGTGAAGCAATGTCTTACATGACTTGGATTCCTCATTTTTTGCAGCTGGATAAATTGGGTTCGTTTTTCAAAGCTATTTTTGACTTATTGTGAAAAGTACGTTAGAAGGCTGGACTATTGTGTAGAATAATATTTCTCTTCAAAGTATTTGTTTTCCAGAAACACACATAACCAAGAATGCATACATTTAGGACACCATTTGTGGGAATGCCATTATTGGGATGTTTATACAGTCTGCAATGCTTTTGCAGAAGATAGAGAATCCTAGTAGTGGGAAATATTCTGCTCAAAAGTAAAAGCAAAATAATAAAATATTTGATTTTTTTAGCAGATTGTGAGATAAATGTTGATTTTTCAAGTGGCATTGGGTAAAATTATTATTTGAAGAGAGTTCAGCTTCAGACATGCACACATCAAATATCTAAGCTCCCACTATGATTACTGTGAGCTATTAAGTTGACCTATATTACACTTCTGAACCCAGTTAGCTGCAGCAGGAGTCCATTCTTTAAACAATGTTTCCTAAGGCCATTTTAGATGTCCTAATTTACTCCATCTGGCCTCTTACTCCTGCTCCAGAAGATCATAGGTAAACTGGCTCCTCTGCTGTATCTGCCAGCTCCATATGAACCTAAAATGCCTCAGAAAATAATATTCAACATCTGAATGTAGGCATCTAGATTTCCCATTTGAACATACCAACTCACTCTATACACAATCTAATTATTTGAATGGAAATTTAATCTAATTAATGTGCTGGTGACTGAAACAAGGGATGATTTGAATAACGGGTGACAGATGAGCATGAACAGGAAGTTTACCTACTTGAATTCTGGTCTAAGTTCCAATGGAACCTGCTTTAAAGTCTATATTTTTGTTTCTTTTTCATTTTGAAGAAGATAGTGAGAATCAGCTTCTATTATATAGTACTCTCAGATCTTCAGATGAAAAACAATTAATAAGAATTATTAAAATTATTCAGCCATTCCCTAAGGATGCCAAGTAATGACAAATTCTTCTATTACCAAAGTTGTTATCAGCTATAGTCACTAGGAAAATAAAAGTGTAGGCTATCTTTATATCAGTTATTCCAGAGGAACAGTTTCAAAATTTTAGGTTACAGTGCTTATACTCTGACCTTGGTGTCTACAAGTTTACCCAAACCAAGCAGCACTTTCTGCTTTCTGCAAAACAATATGACATAATTACCCATCAGGGTTTCCATAAAGCTATCATCAGTTGTTGCATCCCGGGTTTGGGTTCAGATTAGGGGTTCTGATCTTTGTTAGTTAGCTAAGCCCTGTGTACCCCTGTGTACCCCCCATGTTTCCCCCCCCCCGCGGTGGTTAGCTCCAGGCTGCCTGCCATTGGAGCTTCCCCCTGCCACTCCCGCAACGACTCCCCTGTCCAGTCCTGAGAATTCTGTGTCAGTCACCCCGTTCCTGCAACCCCATTTGCCCCAGAGCCCCGTGTCCGCCCCTGCCACATTCCCGTTGGTCGCCGTGGTCCACGTCATCACCACGACGCCTGCCCCTCATTGGGCAGGAGGGCTCTCGCCCTCCCTGTCACACCCCCTATATCATCCCGCTTCCCCCCAGTCCCGTCACCATTTCCATCCACACGAAGTTGGGAGCAGTCTGTGGCTTCTCCATTGCGGCTCCCGCAGCCGTTAAAGCCTCCAGCCGCCACGCAGACGGATTTGGACAATTTCCTTGCCTCTTTATTTCCTCCCTCGTGCCAACAGCAAAGTGCGGCCAGCCCGCCCCGGTGCACAGCAACAGAAGAGCCCGGGAATCGCGGCAAGCGCCAGCCCTGACAAGAAGCCGAGGCACCCAAGCCAGGCACTCGGGAGCTGACTTGGGCCAAGAAAAATAATGCATTGTCGCAATCAGTCTGTTAGTTTCTTAACTATACAAGCTGTTATTTTATTCCTTCTATCTCAAGTTAGAGATATTTGGCCTTGGTAGTTTGAAACAGCATGAGAACTGGAAGAGAAACATCCATTTTGATACTTCAGAATGTGAGTATTCCTCTGAAAACACACATCACACACTCATGCATCATTTTTTCCTAAAAATCATAAATATTTTTTCTTTCTAACTGAACAAACTAAGTATTTGAGATTATTAATTGAAGAAGAAAATATACAATCAAATAAATTTTAATTTTTGCAGAGAAGTAACATACAACTCATAAATTTATTTCATTTCTCTGTAGTTTTTTTATTTCTATTCATAATCATGTTTCATAGAAGTGGGAAACTTATCATCTTACTATCATTCAATCTGTCCTTCTATACCTATGTTAGTAATGGTTTGTGTGCCATTCCAAAAAATCTGGTGATGTACCCTAAATGTATTGAAAAATTAATCAGAAGGCCAAATAATTTTATTTGACACTTCACTGCTGTGCTTATTCTGATAATGAGATATATGTTGAAAGACAGAAAATCTCTTCATGCTCATGTTTTATTAATTAAAATAAAAAATTAAACTAGAGGTTTTAGGTATAAATTCAGACAAGTGTTATGAACAATAATGCCCTTACCCCTGTAAAATATTCTTTTTTTCTTATATGTTCAACACTTTCTGCCCGCTTTCTTTTTTTCCTTATAACTCTTTGGCTCCATATTTAAGTTTAGCTGTTCAATGTACATTCCAAGTGTTGGTTTGGGGCTTTTTTTCTTTCCCTATCTTCAAATGCTTGAAGCCTTTTTAAGGTAAATCCTCTTACTTCAGCATTGCTATGGCAGCTGAAGGCATGACAAGTCTTTAATTACAGCTGTCTCCATTGTACCTTTTACATATGTTTTTAATTTCTCAGGCATTTCCCTTTTAATGCCATTTAGTTATCCCATTATTGCTGCTAATTTTATTCATTTGAGAAGCCATTAAGAAATACTAAGCTAATTAAATGAGATGGATTTCTGTAGTAAAGGAGATTTATTTTTCCTTTGTGAGGGAGGAAGAAAAGAGGAAGATTAAAGAAATTAATCTTTGTATTTGTAACATTATTGAAGGAACAGTACTGAATATGTATTTATGAAAAATATTGTTTCTTAGTGATGAGAACAGTGGTCTAATACTCATAGATGAGATTATGATTTGTTTGCTGGACTACCTTGGGCAAGATACCTCACCTTAACCTATGTCTTTCTTCAATCCTGTTAAATCAATGTCATTTCAATGGCTCAAGAGTTTTAGGGTTTTTTTAGCTAAATTGTGATAATTTTTCGCAATGGAATTTAATTTTTAAAGAAACTACCAATGCATCTACTTAGATCACAAATTCTGGGAATTTGTTTGGATGCTGAGAGGTACATAAATTTAAGTCTAGATTTGATTACTAGAGGAAATTCAGCTTCCAGAAGCAAAAAAATATCAGTGCTGGGATGCCTGCGGGAAGAATGATGTCTGAACTCCAATGATTTCAGAAGGCTAATTAATTACTTTATTATACTATATTATACCATAACTTTATTACACTATATTACACTAACAATAACTATCACTAACTAACTAATTAACTAGAAAACCTGTGACTCTCTCCCAAGAGTCCTGACACACACATGGATCCAATTGATCAATGAATCCAAACACCATCACCAGAATCCAATCAAGCAATCACCTTGAGTAAACAATCTCCATACCACATTCCACATGGGCACAACACAGGAACAGTGAATGAGATAAGAATTGTTTTGATTCTCTTTTCTCTGCTTCTCTCACAGCTTCTCTCATGAGAAATCCTGAGAAAGCTAAGTCTCTCTCTCTCTGTTCAGAGGGCATGTGAATACCACAAAAGAAGAGCTTTTTTTTTTTTTTTTTCAGTACTGCAGTTTAATATAGTTCATGAAGTTTAAGATTCCCATTACATGACAATGCATTCAACAAAATTCTTTTCCTCCACCTATTTTTCAGGTGATTACTGGTAATACTGTATGTAAGAAATATGGATGCATGAAGTATCCACTACTTTTTTTGGAATGACAGAATAATTATAAAATGGAGTGAAAAGGTAATTAAATTGTCATTTTAAACATTAAACTAAAATGATCCAAAATTTAGTGTATTGTTCTTTGACAAAATATTAAATTAAATTCTACAAGATTTGCACTGGTCCTCTGCAACTGTGAAGATACACATAAATCTATGTCTAAAATAAGTTTTGTGCCACCATAGGGACATAAAAAGTAGCAAATCAGTTTCAAAAACCTGTTCTTCCATCTCAGGAAACATGTTTTATAAATTTTTTTTAGGGGAAAAAACCCAACAAATTGAGTATTGATGTAAATAAATTATGTGCAAAAAAAAGCACTCTCTAAAGATAATTAAAACAAATAAGAACTTGTGTATGTTTCTAATAAGGAATGATGGTAGTTGAACACTTTCAACTTCAATAATTCTATCTAGCTTTGTACTGTCAACTTGACAACAAGTGCTTACATTAAATATATTATTAGCAGGGTTTTTACAAGCTTTCTCCTTCAAATTAAATGCAATTACCTTGAGATCTCCTCTTTATACACATTGAATTCCCATTAGAACTTCAACAAACATTAGACAAATTTCAAATCAATGCAGAATCAATTGCTTTGCTTAGAAAACATCAAGAGAGCCAACTTGTCTATATATTTAATAGAAGGTCATGCAATTAATTGAAGAGGAAATAGGTAGGTGGAAATAAAGAGTATGTAGAATTCTCTCCAGAAGCAAAGTTCTTAATAAATTATTTACTTCTATTAGTTGGGGCATTGGTGACATACTAGAACAAAATGAAACCATAAAGCTGTCTACTAGTGGTGACTATAAAACTTATCAAGCGCAGATTCATCTATTTTAATAATCACTAGTAAGATTTCGAAGTCAAGGAATGAAAAGATTAGGAAAAGGGATTTGCTTCAGAAACCTTAATCTTATCACCATTTTTGTATAAATTCCTATACCACCTTTACTGCATGAATTTTTCCCATTACACTCATGACAAGGATAAAGTTCCATTAAAAAGCAGCTCCTCAATTCTCTTGTTCTTCCAGTACTAAATGCATTGATGTAGGTTTTATTTACCTTATGCTAATCTAGAGCTGTTCTAAATTCAAAATTATTATTTCACAGTTAATAAAAGATCCTCTTTTCGTTTTATTACAACAGTATGGGAATACTCTGTTAATTTGGCAGCATATATTGTGGCTACATTACTCTGAAAGAGGTATTGCTACCCTGATTTTATGAAGAGTGACGACAAAGCCAACAGCATTATCTTCAACTGCCCACTTTTAAAATGCTATGATGTTTTTTCAGACCATATTGTATGTAGTATTATACATATTCCAAGTGCATTTACTCAGCACTTCTACCAAGTAAACTATTGCTCTTTCATTAGTACTCTGTTAAACCAAAACTTATTAGAAAGCCACAAAAGATTGTTCGCATTACAGAAGTGATATTATAACAGGGAACTAGTTATAAAAAGCCTTAGGAAACCATATATCATTTAACCCACACTTTAGGTGCTGAAGTAAAGAACAGCAAATTCTCATCACTCATTGCTAACCCATAAGGCAGACAGGGCATTCATCTGAAAAGAACCTAGAAAACCTAGATTTTCTTAGATAATTTCAGACAGTATAATTTCCCCACAACAATTCTGTAGCTTTGGAAGTTTTAGATGTGGTACACAAATCAAGTTTGTGTACACAATATCACTGTTTAGAGAAGTGAAGAACATGGTCATTTAGGATCGAGTTATGGGTCATTTGAATTAATTGGATGTACATAAGTCCATAAGACCACATGTGATGTAGTGAGGTATGCTGAAATACTTGGAAGATTGCTCTCTATCATTTGTGAAAAGTCATGATAATTAGGGAGGGAAAAAAGAGGATATCTATGCTGGCTTCAAGGAGAGATAAAGGAAGATTCAGGGATGTATAGACCAGACAGCCTATGTTCAGACACTGAGAAAATTATAAACTCGTCTTTAAAGCTATTCCAAACACATGAAGAGCAAGAAGGTGATTTTTAGCAGCCAGCATGAATTTACCAAGGAAAAATCATGATTGAACATTCTGATTGTATTCTGTAATGTGTTGACTGATTTAGTCTATAATTGAAAAACAGAGGGTGATGTTTATCCTGACTTTCGGAATGTTTGTCATTTTCTCTGATAATAACCATATTGCCAGGGCTCTGAGTCTACTAATAAAACCTAAGGAAGCTGATCAGCATCACCTGGGGCTTCCCACCCACACATACACTACTCATGAGCACAGGACCTCTATTTAAGCTCAGTCCTGGGTTGTACTTCACTGTCTGTGGTATACTGGAATAATATTGGTTGCTAGTATGCTGTATCCATACACCTGACTGAAACAGAGCTAAAGCTGTGTTATTATCATGCTTATGTTATTATTATGCTTGCCTCTTCGACATAATAATCTGCCAGATGATCACTGGATTTGTTTCAAACTCTGTGGATAGACTACTGGGTTTGACTTTAGATCAGTCTCTTCACCATAAACATGCTTGGTGATTTAGGCTACTGGCTGGACTTTGCATGCTATATAATCTTTTTTGGCAGTCCTTGAACAGCTGATAAAACCCATTCCTGTCACCATTCTGTTCTTTTTTTCTACTGCTGGCATTGTGGCCTCTTGGTGAAGTCATTGCCTCACACAATGTGTGTGAGGTAGTCATGGCAATTAAATTTCAGTATTCACAGTTAATAACTAGAGTATATGAGAGTGTCAGAGTCTCTATTCCAGCAAGGTTATCTGATCAGAAACCTCATAACTGGGAGGATGAAAAATGGCCAGCTGTAAACATACAGAGATATAAATGTGACCAAACTAACATGGAGACGATGACAAGAAACAAACCTTGCTAGTCACACTAATTGATGGGCTGTCAAGAAACCACAGGTAAACTGGAGAGTAATTCCTGTCACACAACTAGGCATGAGGGAATCTGTAGGATTATATAAACTCATGGGAAGGAAGGGTAGGGAAGTGAGAAAGGAGGAACAAAGAGGTGCTATAGACAGCAAAAGGTATTAAAAACTTCAGGTCATATGTAAAACAGTGACAGCCATTATGCCTGCCTGGCTGAGCTCTATGCCTGATTGCTGCAGTTTGTCCTGACTTATTAAACATTCTCATATGTGTGTCAAACTGTCCTGTGTGTATGTTTGACTCTGCAAAGATTCAGTGGAAACTACTGGAGGGACTGGTATGAGAGTACTGGATGTTCAGCTACTTGAGTTAAAAAAGGGCTGTGGGTTGGGTGCCCTTGGACTGTGGTGTGAGCTACTGTGGTCCATGAGATGTCAGCATCAGCCACCGGAGACAGCAGGCACAGCTAACCTCCAGCCACTGAGAAAGGAATAGTTTGTGTCTGAAAACCAACTACTGGAGGGATCAGGGTGAATGAGACAAGTAAGGTGTTGCATCCCGGGTTGGTTTAGTTAGAGGTCTTAAAAATGTTAGTTAGCCAGTTCTATGTACCCCCATTTTCCCGCACAGTAGTTCACTCCAGGTTGTCTGCCATAGGAGCATCCCCATGTCAGTCTTGTGGCCAATCCCCTATTCATTCTGGAGAGTTCTGTGTCAGTTACCCCATCCCCGTATCCCTGTTCGTCCCAGAACCCTGTACACACCCCTGTTGTGCTCCCATTGGTTGCCATGGTCCACGTCACCCCCCCCCCCCAGTTGCCTGTCCCCATTGGGCAAGGGGGGCTTCCACCCCTGTATGCCTGCCCCCTATATAACCCCATGCGTTCCTTTGTCTCGTCGCCATCTTGTCCATGCAGGCGCTAGGAGCGGATGCTGCTCTCCACTGCAGCAACCATGCGGCAATAAACCCTCTCCAGAAAACCACAAAGCAAGGTGTGCCATTCCTTCGCCCCTTCATCTCCTCCCAGCACCAGTTACAGAATGCGGATAACCCACGCTGAGGGTCGGCGCTAGAGCCTCCGAACAAGCGGCAGCCCCGGTCCGGCCAAAGGGGCAGAGCCTAGCTGGGCTCCAAGGCTGCCTGGGACTGGGGAGAAGTAAGTGGCTCAGCTGCAGTAAGTGGCTCAGCACCAGGAGCAGGATAGAATGGCCAGAGGCCATGTGTTTGGTGCTAACTGCTGGGAGCAAGTATTTCACCAAACCAGGTACTCATGTGTATTTGCTGTCAAACTTTAAATCTGATGTGTTCATGAACAGGTAAACCTCGGGTCCAGAGTAGGGGATTTTTTGGGTGGAGGATGTGTGCTGATTTGCAAGGGGACCCATTATTATGGGGTGCCTGTGTGAGTGCTGCATGTTTGCAATGAACATCCAGCTGCACCAGCCAGAGAATGCCTGGAATGAAGGATGGATAAAGGAGGACAGGATGCAGTCAGGGGTGTAAGGCAGCAGAGGATCTGTGTGGGTGCTTGGGGAATATACAGTTGTGTGTGTGTTTGTGAACCTGAAGAGTGTCGTGTGTGCGCTGTGTTACACCTCCTGCCTCTGCCAGGCCAAAAGTAGGAAAGGATGTGGCTGTCCAGGTTTGTGTCTGGTGTGAGTCTTATGTGTGGCTGCTGTTGAAGACTGAGACTTGTCTGTGGCTGCCTGTGTATCCAGCTTTGTCAGTGTCCCCTGTGTGTGTCTGGGACATGTGCTCAACTTTGCTAGTGTCAATGGGAAGGCAGCAGCTGCATCAGAGCCTGGGCAGAGAGCACAAGTCCCCCAGGCACAAGGCAAATCATTGTTTAATGAATAGTAGTATATATTTGGTCCTAAACTCAGTTCATGTTCACAGGGCTATACATCAAAATATGTCAAAAGAGACAGAATTATTTGCAGGACTGGACTAGATGAGCTCCAAAGGTTTTTTCAAACCCAAGCAATATTGTGATTTGGCAACTTAAACATCGACAGAGCAAAAATTTTGATGTAAAAGAGGCCTTAACTTTACAAGAAACTAACAGTGCAGCTGAAACCTGAAATTCCTATTCTTTAACAGGAACACTTAAGCTGTTTTTCACATCTATAACCAGAGCTACAGTATTTGTAAAGGATGTTCTGGTTCTGTTGGAACATTGTTGACATGAATACATTAATTGCAATTTATGCCACAGAATTACCTTAGAAATGCTGGGCAAAGATCTTCAAATTTAGCAGTGCAGAGATGCTTTCTAATTTAGTATGAACAAATGCATATGATAACCAGAAGTACACATGACACCAAAGCTATGTATTCATGGAAGCACTTCAAGCGAGTTTGTAAAAGCTTCTCTTCACTGCTGTAGACACTACTGCCAGCACTACAGAATGAAAATATTCACTAGTTGAACTTTGCAGCCAGGTATCTTAGTGTTAATTCAACAAGGTAAAACACTGCTATTAGTTATAAGAGAGTATTTTAAAATTACTGTTTAGTTAACCAAAGGGTTTATATGAGTATATATGTGACATCTTCATTTTACATCCTCCTAACAGTAATGTAAAGCAGACATTCAACAGCTGCTTGCTGCCCACTTTATTAAAGAATTCACAGTCAGTTTGATAGTTTTTTTCTTAATGAGTAATTAATTTGTTCCACTCCCAGTAAAAACAACTTCTGAAATATTTTTTCTACAGTATAAGACAGAAAAATCACACAGTAAAATTATCTAAGAAATATAACCATATAATCCTATTTCCCTGTGTGCCACAGAAGGCAGAGAATTATGGTCTCTACAAATGATAGGTACTCAATTTAAAGAATACAAAGCATACACAGTCTTTTGTGTGAAAACTTCAAGCTATGCTATTCATAGAAATTGTTTTCTTCAGATCTACTCAGAGTAGAACTGAAGAGAGTAATTCTAAATGAGTACATTCCCACAATAGCAGCAGTTTTTTCCCCTCACATAAAGTTCAGAAAAAAATAAAAAGAAATTTAAATAGTTTAATGGAAATATAAAATTCATAGAGAAGTAGAGCAGGCTGACCAGAAATATTGTGCACTCTCTGGCTTTGGAGAGAGGTCTTTTTTCCAAGACTTAAAATGAAAAATTCTGAGCTGCCTTATCTAATTCTACACCTGATCATGTTTTGAGCATGAGGTTAGAGATCTCTGAATTACTCAATAGTGGTATGATCCTATGAAGTTTTTACTATGTGATAAAATGGTTTCCCCCTAAATGCACCAACTTATCCCACAAGCAAACTTTTGGACAGAGTGTGTTTAAATGCAATCTACATAGTCTACTAAAATAACTATTATTTATCCAGGGCTATTTGTTGCAGGAAAAAGAATGTACCTAAGATAAAATGTTGCTATTTAAGGAAAGGTCTCCTTAAAATTGTTATAAATGCATTTCCTTTACTCTTTTCAATGTTTTACTTATGTTGGGTATATGCACTTCAAAAATGTTGAAACACCTATCTCCAAAGGCTTTGTCCTTCAATAAGTATTACTTTACCTTTGATGATTTATTGTAGTCCTGGTATCTCAGTGCCAGGCTGGTTTTTAATACTTAAAAGGTATGTCACTGACCTTTATTCCTGTTCTAAGATCCTATGCAGCAAAAAGCCAGGATTATGGCATCTGTAAGGAATAAATCTATTAGTTAGGATATAACTGGTATTGGGTAGCTTTAAATCCAAATGGAAGCATGCATCTAGACTTGTCTGAATCACTAGCAACCCATAAGCACTCTCTGTAACAGCATAGCTGAACACAAAACAAATGTCTTGCAAAACATGTGAGCAATCTGACCCAAAATGGGTCAAAGATATGTATAATTGCACGTAGGGGTCATATGAAAATGTGTGAAGAGTGACCCATGGAGCAATTTTGTGATATAGAACAAAGGAAAAAATAGGCACAGTGAACTGCAAAAAGGCAAGGCATCCTGCTGAGCACACCAGGATGACTGACAAGACTGAAAACAAGATTAATCAGCATGAGGAGCAGGGATGAGGGAAGGGTAAGGGAACAACACAAGAACACCAGACATAAGTAGGGAAAACTGGGGAAGAAAGAGGTGATATGCTTCAGTGCTCACCTTTTGTTCTTTTTATCATTACCTCTGCTGCAATGTATACTCATAGCTAATTTAGAAGTGTTAAGACCTAGCAGGGTTTTATATGCAGCAATAAATAGTGATAATGATTAAGAATTAGCCATTAGCACAAAATGTGTTAATAAGTGGCTTTGTTCTGAAAGTTTTTTAATGAACTAAATTAAGTCTTCTAAACAGTCTTGTCACAGGGATAACTATTTCCAAAGTGGAATGTGTGTATACATAACACATTATTCAGTTTCATCATATATTTCATTCTACACAGGCTATCAAGTTGTCATTGTCTGTAATTCTTACTTAGATGTATCAAAACTACTATTATGATAGGTTTTATACCACACAATTGTAGAAAATGAATCATAAGAGGATCTTCTGTATTTTGAGGGATGTGCACTGTCTGTGCCAGAGCCTGCTCTTGAAGGTTCAGTTTATACACAGCAGAGAAGTCCATTTAGTATGTTCAATAGTCTGAAGACTTGTCTCAAAATGCAGTGTAGATAAAGCTTGCATTTATAAGAGACATACGAGCTAGATATCATACTGTAGTATAATTTTCAGTAAATAGAATAATAGGAAAAGCATTTTTAATGCTATAAAAGAAGTAGCTAATCTTTTAATAGATGTTATTTTGAAATGTATCCATTTATTTTAATACAGTACTACAGCCATTATATAGACTTCTGCTTTCCCTGTTGAAAAGTCTGTGATATTTCTGCAGTGAATTACTTCTTTGCTCTCTTGTGATCTCCAAAATTTATGTTATTGCATTATGTATAGATAACCCCAAATCACACGAGTGATCAATACATCACTCAGCTGTTACAATTTTGTTAGAAACGCATTTATCACATTGTTTACATAGATAAAGAATAAGAGAATATTCTTTAGAATATGTGAGAATAAAGAGATGTTACACTAAAACATGCTGGATGAGTCCTTGGAGGTTTAGAGGTTCAATATCTCTGCACCAGAGACTTACTAGGAAAAAAAAAAAAAAAAGATCTCTTTGAGTTCTGGCTCCTGGACTGATGAAAAAACAAATCTGAAAATTCTAAAATACATGTCATACAGAAACAGTGTAATCAGTCACCGTTTTTTCAATTTAATTGTCGAATTTTGTATTTAATTCATTAAATAAACCCAGTAAATAGGTACTACAATGAGATAATTATTTTCAAATATGAAATATTTGGCACATGTTACATAAACTTCAATAAACTTTCAGGGAGAGGAGAGAAAAGGAGAAAAAAGCTTCTTGCAAACACTTGTGGTCAAAATGGTCTGAGTGCATACATCTTTTATATTAAGATAATATCATGTATTGCCTCTTTTGGGAGCTGATGATTCATCAGATACCAAGAGCAACAAAGAAATTGTACCCCATAGTAGTGTATATGACATGGGGAATGGTAACCAATTACCTGTGTCATATTTAACCTTCAAATACAAGTTACTACAACAGATTTCTGACCATTTAAAAAGTAGTTCTTCAGACTGGGCAAGGGAACTTCCCCTATAGAGGTTATCCCGAAGTAAAGAAAAAACAGCTGTTAAAGATGACTGGTCCTACAAACCCATTAGTCATGCTTGGACAGAAACAAAACCCACAAAGCCCATGATAAAAGAAGAAGGAAAACATAATTAAATAATTTCAGAAAATAATTAGAATGTATGCCCTTGTATACCAGGATCTCACTCAATAGTGATAAATGTGCAAGTAAGACAAAATGGAAATGTACTCTTGACATCTGGAGTTTCTGGCTATGAAACATGGATTTCCAAATCCATCAGCTCCAATATGCCCCAAACAAATTTAGGTCACACTGGTTAGTAAGAAAAATTCCTGCCAAGTATGAACTAAAACTCTATTTTCTTTAAAAGTTTATAGCCATTACTGATAGCAAAGGCAGCTAAAGACTTGTTACAAAAGCCTTGCAAAAAATAATTTTAAAAATATCCAACCAAACCCCCCAAATCCCCAAAACTTTACTTTGGTTTTGACAATATTTTTGAGAATGGAAGGCAACGCCTTCCTGGACTAACTCCATGAATGGAAGGCAAGGCCTTCCTGGACTACATGAATGTAACAATCTAAATTAAAGGCTTTCCATGAGCAATATTTAGAGATTGATACATCTGAGCATATTTTTCTGTTTGGTAAAGAGCTTACAGGGTTTGGCAGTAATTTACACCTCTGGCAGAGATACATCATAGAAAAAAACCTTATGATTATAAGGTAAACTTCCAAATGCTGTAATATTTCAATTTGCAGATATACACAAAAAAAAAAAAAAAAAAAAACCACAAACAAACAAACAAAAAAAACAAAACAAAACAAAAAAACCCCAAAAAACCCTCTTTTCTGTATCACTATTGAAGCTGTATTCTAACTAGAAGTGATTTTATATACATAAATTTTTCTTTCAGTTGTTCAACAATTTGAAACATAAATACTTAAAAACCATTTTTTTCAGACAGTCTAGTATATTCTTCAACCTACAAAATTAGATGTTAGGCAGAGAACAGCAATTTAAAATAAACCTATCATTTGGGGTTTGAATTATTTGACATGCCTCTTTATCCCCTTCTTCATCCACTTTAAAGAATACATTAGTGTCTCTTTCCAACAAAATGAAATATCTGAATTTTGAATCACATTGCCCCAAATGCATTTTACTGTATTTTGCCTGAATCATTAAATAACTCTAGTCCCCTCATATAATCATGTTCCTTGGAGAAATTTCTATTTTCAGAAAGAAATCTTCCATTTCTTCCATTTGATTAAACATACTAGAGCTTTTATTTATATGTCAGGATATCTTGCCACACTAAACTTTTAGGATCAAAACCTATTTTAAAACATGTAAAGTTGAGAGAGAATATGTATTTTCCATACAGAGAACAATAACAGTTTGCCTGCATTGTGCTTAAAGAACTTCCTTATGATCAGTCTTCTGGTTCTTTTAATTCATCATGTTTTATTCTCTGATATGCATCATAATAAATACTTCTCTATCCTGATAGTATTGAGAAAGAAAAAGAAAAAAAACAGCTCAGCTAGGTTTTTTTTTTTTTTTCATAACAGCAGAATTATCGATCATATCCTAATTTTTCCAAGACTAGAAGACAAGAGACTATCAGTGTAGGGGAATAAATTGTGATATGTCCTACTTTTGTCTTCACCTGTTAAAGGTTCTTCTTTTCTCACTGCTTTTCTGATCTGTTCTATCTATTACAAATATAGAGAACAGTTATTCAAACCATACAAGAAACCTATGATTTTTACTAAAAAATTACTAAAGTAATTTTGAAACATCACAGGCATTTGGTTTTCAGCTCATGCAATCTCCCCCTACCCCTTTTCCAATGTAATTATGAAAATTGTATTTAGATTCTACCAAAGTACTTAAGGTCGTAAATATTGGTAGAGGAGAGAACAAGCTGTTCTAATATTTTATTATTATTGAATGCTTCCATTTCTCTAGCTTCTGCAGAGATAAGAATGAAGACACTTGGATGCTTTGAGTTGCTTTCTAGAATACTCTGTTTGCCTCTCTTTTTTTATACCAGGGACTAACTGAGGCACTGTAAACTACATTAAAGCAATAGGAGTAGTCTTACATGACTCCCCTGGGACTTATTGTGAATGTACTGTCTTCATTTGCAAAAAGCTTAATTTTCTTCAGAATAGATTTCCTGGTTCTGTGTTTTGGATCTGTGACCAAAGCAGTGCTGATACCACACCCAAGTCTTAGTTAATGTCTGAGCATGAAGGATATTTCTGCTCCTCACAACCATCCCACAAATGATCAGGCTGGGGGTGCCCAAAATTTAGGAGTAAACTGGGTCAGCTGACCCCAGCTGGTCAAAAGGATAGTCAATGCCATATGGTGTCATGCTCAGCAATAAAACTGTAGTTTGAAGGAGGAAGGGAAGAACGGGTTACATTTGTAATTATAGCATTTGTCTTCCCAAGTAACCATTACATGTGAGGGAGCCCTGCTTTCCTAGAGATGGCAGAACACATGCCTTCCCTTGGGAAGTGGTGAAAGAAGTCCTTGTTTTGCTTTGCTTGCATGCCCAGCTTTTTCTTTACCTGTGAAACTGAGTTTTTTTCACTTTTGCTCTTCTGATTCTCTCCCCCATCCCTGTTGTGAGGAGTATGCAAGCGGATGAGTGAGGATTAGCTGCCTGCCAGTACTAAATCATGGCAAGGATGAGGTGCCTGCAAGCTTGAATTAAAGTGATCATGTGACAGAGAACTGGTTCAGAAATAGGTTAGTCAGAAAAATATGTGATTAAGGAAAACAAATAAAACACAATATTATGAAAGGTAGAGGCTGCAGAAGAGAGCCACTATGGTTACACTAGTGAACTAAACAGAACCAAGGCACTAGCTCAAGTCAAGATCATCCATGGTGGTTTTCTGCTAGCACTCTTCCTGACAGGGAATGCCAGGAGCTTACAGGGGGACTTTAATAAGAACTAGAGTTCTCCTGTAAGAGCTGTAAGCACAGATGAGATGAATCTGGCTTTTGGGAATAAATGTTTCAGCCACAGGAAAGTAGGCGGTACCATGCAGATAACAGCATGGTAAATACGCTAATAATGGTACTGTTGTGTACTTATTTTGATTATTAAAACATTATTTAGGCTTGCAGTAACCTCTTACCTGTATGTATTAGGCATGTTCAATTTGCCCACGTGAATATTTTGTGGCTTATTTTGAAATACTCTCTTTCATCTATATTTGCCTTTATGACAAAAAAATCCACTGTCCTAATTCACCTTCAGCTAAGTTCCTGACCATAAAGTGAGGAAGGTCAAAAGCTTTAATTGTCCATATTCCCCTTTTAAGAACTAGAGTGGAGTGTCATGATTGTGTAGGAGGCTAAAGGTATGAACCACTGAAATGCTTTTAGTATCCTGGAAAAATCCTACTTCATAAAAGTCAGTCTGAATTTATCCTTAAAAAAAATAATGCATGGAGGAAGTTTAGATATGTTAGGGAAGAAAAAAAAACGACAGAGAGCCATTTCTTTACAGAAAGGTTTCACCTAAATGAAAATGGAACACGCTTAATGGAACCTAATTTAAGTAATAAAAAGGAGATATAGTGTTAAAATTAAGCACTATAGGAAATCTGAGAATTTTGGATGGATGTACAATTTTGAAATGAGGTCATAAAATGCAGTATTTCAGAAGAAACTATAAAAAGAATAAGATCTTATCAAGTGTAAAGCATTGAAATAGGTTCTTGAAGCAAGTCCAAATTGTATTTCTGTACAGGAAATATATGACTAAAAATGTAGGTATCTTGCAGAGCAGTGGTAAATGAAATAACAGGAATTATTATAAGCATTTCAAGACTTGTTTGAGAAACTAATCTTTGGGATGCTGTAATATGCTTCAGCAGAAAAACATTACAATTGTATTTAGTAGATACAGTAAATGGAACAAGCTAAAGATAGCCCATTATGTCTTGAAAAAAACAAATGCAACATATAAATTTATTGTAATTAACTTTCTGATCCTTCATTTACATGGAAAATTTTTGTTGTCTTATTCCATACCTAAATCTGGAGAATTTAAGTATTAGCATTACACTACCAAATATATAAAAAGAACATTTTCAATATTTACAAATAGTCCTAGGAAAATAGAAAAGAAGAGACGTCAATCAGAATTAAGTATCTCAGCTACAGGGTCACTGAGAAAAATAGTCTAACTGTCTTTGAATACTGAGGGACCCTAGCAGCAATTAAATTATGGCATTGAAATGGATTGTAGTAGAAAGTAGAAGAGAGATGTTCTGCTCCCTCAAGGGTACATGTCTGTGGCTTTTCAATGCAAAAATGGATAATAAGAAAAGGAGGAAGACATAAACAAAACACAGAGAGGCATAAATCAGACACAAAAATAGTTAAGTAGGCAGTAACAAGAACCAAAACTGGAGAGTCACACCAGAGTACCTAAAATGTGGGAATGTTTATTTCAGTAAAATTATCTGATCAAAGATGATGTCAAATGGAATATTAAGGAAAATGAGGAAGCCATAAGGAAAACATGCAGAGAAATAAATCTGACAAGCATGATGAAGATAAAGTTAAGAATCAGTCCTTACAAGTCACAAAAATTAATGGGCTATGAGAAAACTACAGGCAAACTTGAGCTTTGATACTGTAAGAAAGCAGATCCGAGGGTCTGTGATGTAAGAACAAAGCAAGAAGGTAGAATAAGTTGGGTTGCAGGTAGGGGTAACAGACCAATTCTGAGGAATTCACAAATGCATTTTTCCTGGTCAGCCTGGAAAGTGTGATGTTTCTGTCTCTACACTGCTTCACTGGTGCACTCCTGCCCCTGGCAGCCCAAGAAGAGAAGAGGCTATGTTTTTATGGGCTTGTGTTTGGTGGGAGTCTTGTATATGGGTGCTCTTGAATGCAGTATATTTTCTGCGGCCATCTCTGTGACTGGCACTGTTGGTGTTATGTGTCCATGTCTGTGTATCTGTGTCTGTCTGTGCGCACTGAGACTGGGTTGCAAAAACCAAGCAGGAGGGGTCCTGGGCCAGAGGTTTTGGAGCCAGTGGTCATTTATAGCATCCCTTTGTAATGAATGTTCATAGAGGTGATAATTTTTGGAGTCTCTAAGAAGTCAAACTTTTTCAAGATATTAAGATTTCTGTATATATCAGTTATCATAGAATAGTCACAAACCATATTTTTGTGTAAGAAAAACTGCTGTGAAATGCTTTTTCCTTCATGGGATGCAATTTATTTTTTTCATCAAAAAGTCAGAATCAAGGATTCTGCCAGAGAATCAAAAACACATGAGAGGTAATCAGAGTGTAAAATAGGATTTCAAGAGTATAAAACCAGTGCAAATGAAGCTAAATTAATGATTTGCTTCAAAGTTTATGAGAGAGGCCAGTAGAGAGATTTGAACATTGAAACTATTTTTAGTGGGGATTAGTCAGATTATTGCACCTGAGTAAAGAGACTTGAAAAAATAATAACTGAAAAGAACAGTTTCAAAAGTGTTAGCATTTGATGTTATATTCAATGAGTTCTAGGGGAGGTAAAATATGAGAGCAGCTTTGCAGAAAAGAATCTCTAGGTCCTAGTAAATGAGCTGAACACGAAGCAGCAATGCACCCTTGAAGGAAAGAAAACCAAGATCTTCCTGTGTTACATTAGGAAAAGTGTCAACAACAGGTCAAGGGAGGTAATGCTTCCTGTCTGTTTTGCACTGGTGAGGCCATCTGGAGTGCTAGGTCCAGTTCTGAATTCTCCAGTACAAGAAAAACATGGACATACTAGCTTGGTAGAGTGAAGTCTTGGGTATTCAGGGGATTTTGTCAATATGTACAAATATCTGATGGTGAGGGAATAAAGGAAATAATGCCAGGCTTTTCTTAGTGGGGCCCAGTGAGAGCGTGAGAAGCAATGAGCAAAGTTACATATACAAAGTTACAAATGCAGGGATTCCTTATACATAAGCAAATACACATAAGAAAATACTTTTTTACTATAATGGTGGTTGTATTGGATGTAGGTTTCAAGATTTTGTGCGTGGGGTGGGCGGCAGGAGTGGCCTTTGAGAAAAGTGGCCAGGACCTGCCCTCTACCAGACACAAGACAGTTCCAAATAGCTCCAAAGAACCATAAGGCACAGTGGAGCCCCACAGGCAAGATGATGGTGCCTTGGAGAAAGCATATTTAAGAAAGGATAAGATGCAGGAGCAGATATGTGGGTGCTCAGCTATCACATAGGGTGAACATGCAGCAGCAGTCAAGCACTGGAACAAGTAGCTGAGAGCCTGTGGAATCTCCAGCCTTGGAGACACTAAAAATGCAATCAGGCAAGGTTCTGCGCACATTACTCTGAGTCCCCTTTGAGCAGGGGTTGTGGGCTAGATGATGTCCAGAGGCCCCTGCTGAATTCAACCATCCTGTGTTTCTAAGAAATGACATATGGCCCCAGGCCTCTAGAACTAGAAGGAAAAATTATGTATAGACTTGCATTTTCAGTACAGCGTACCCAAAATTATATAATATTTTGGGGTTTTTTGCAGTTGAGCAGAGTAGCGTTTACATTGCAAGGGAGTTCGAGATGAAAAGTTTTCTGAAACAAGATTTGAGGAATGTGAAGGACACTGTAAAGAAAATGCTTGCATTTCCCATATTATGGATAAAGATGATCACTAGAATGAGCTGTCCTCAGAAACATACCTGAGCTTTGCTTAGAACTGCCTCCTTAACTAATTCCCTGAAAAAATATAGTTTGTGAGATGTGTTTGACTAAAGGACTGGAATATCTAAGCAAATGGGGAAACCGTTTATCTGACATATGGGCATAATCCACCATGCACTGTGACTTCTAGCAGTCTGATGAAAAGGGTTCCTCACAAATTATGGAATTAAATGAAATCATGCCCAGAGCAAACAGTACAGCTCTGCCTATTTATAGATGGCCTAGACCAAATGGTAATTTATTCTCTTATGGTAGTGTACTTACAGTGTGGCATCTTGGGCTGTCAGAGAACATCTCTCTGTCAGAGAACCCAGTGGTTCTGCAGCTACAGCAGTAGGTACAGTATTAGAATGGGGGGAGGCTTTACTAGATATGTTTGGTTATGCACAAGCAAAATAAAGTTTTTCCCTGATTTTATAAATGGGTAAAATGTAGACTAATTTTCATGATGGGGAAGAAGTATCCTTGCTGAAATAACCAATGGTTTAGATAAGTAATGTGAAAACTCAAGAACATAAGAACTCTAGCCATTTTCTTAGAATCAGATAATCTTGTAAACCAAAAGTTGCCCAAAATTCGGGCTGATGCAGACTATTATGCAGAACTTCAGCTCAGTTCTTTTATAAACATCACTGTATGGAAATAAGGTCTGAGAAAATGAAGACACACCTTAATAATCAGGCACTCTTACAGCTATCCACTTATTGTGCTTACATAGTTAATCCATACTTGTAAGTAGCTGAATTTTATATGCCATATGCACTACCACTACTATAATTTACTCATATTTCCCAGCACACCTACTTACTATATAATGTGTAAATCTATATAGAATCATAGAATAGATTGGGTTGGAAGGGACTTTTAAAGATCATCTAGTCCACCTCTCAATATATATTATAGATTAAATCCTATGCCTAGGAGCTTTTCACATACTTGTCACCTTAGGTCAGAATAAAACAGGTTGTTTAAAAAAACTGGTTTAAAAAATAGCACTGTGTTGTCTCAAAGAAGTGAAAATTAAGAGCTTTATCTTTTTGCTTTCCTGATTCCTTAGTAATATAATGCATACTTTGATAACTTGATACCAAGTTCTTCCTAAGTGTTGAAATGACAGAGTTCATCATGGACCAGTCATCCAGGTGACATACTTAAAAAAGAAATTAGAAAGCCTAAAACAGCCTGAGATACTGCATTTTTCCCCAAAACAAATTATTTCAGGAGAGAAAAAAAAAAAAAAAGACAGTATTTCAGTGATAACATTAAAATCTTAAAAAAGCTAGTCTCTATTATTCATCTGCAATCAAGTTTTTGAAAAATTAAAAGTTCTGCAACCCCTCTTTTTTTAAATTCTCTGCAATACTATGGTCTTGCTGACATGAATAATCTAGTGTGTTAATAACGTATAACTCACTAATGTTGCTCTTTCAAGGAAATAAATCTATATGAGCACAACAATCCCTATCAGTCATCATTCACAGATCAAGATACTCTGATTATACAATTTGTTTCTTTTAGAATAGATTAGAATCTTAGAATAGATTTCCAGATAAGTTTATTTATGTTCATAAGTTCGTCATTTTAAGAAGTTATGATAAGGCTAGAAAACATATTTAATGGGACAGACAATAAATTTGCTTTCATCATTCAAATACTGGTATAGCAAAAGGAAACAACTTCAACCATTTTCAGAAGCAGTGTCCTAAATCACTCTGACAGTACAGCATGTGATAGGAATATTTTTAAGGGAAAAATCACCATAGGCTGTTTATTGTCAAGCGTAGCAAGACAAAAGGTTAGCTCACTAGGAGGAGAAACTGGATGTTAAAGTTGAGGCTTAGGCCTATATGAAATAATATGCTTTTCTTGTATAACATTGCATTGGTAAAGGATTTTCTGCATATTGGTAAATGTAAGCACACACACACACACACATATATTTTATTAAGAATCCATCTTAAGTATTTTACCTATCACTTATTCTGAATATACATTGATTTTTTTCCTATGTGGCCAAATTAGTGTAATGCAATAATAGAAATATATTATGGTGTTTTGTAGCACATCATATATATGTACTCAGAGAAAAGATATAATAATTATTAGATTACTATATCTTACCTCTTAAATAGGAAAATAAACTAAACTATTATAGTTCTTCTAGGATACATATTCAGTAATATACCGTTCCACAGTGACTTACTTGCCACAAATTTTTTCATGTTTTTTATAAAAGTGCTTGAATCAAAAATTATAATATGTTTAAACACTGCTTGCAAAAATTTGTGTTGGACTAGGAAACCTGGAATTGATCAAATGAATCAGAATATTTCAACGTGTTCCTTTAATTTCACAGGTAAAATAACTCTTTTAAAAAAATTGAATTTGTGCTATTTCTGAATGCTGCCAGAGTTTATTCCACTTTGGTAATGAACAGTAGATATGTACTTTTTGTACAACACATGTAATTGAATACTATTGCATTACTATTAAGTTTATGGTATTGAACTAAAATTCAGAAAAAAAGAGAACTCAAATGAATACTAACAAATATTATGTCTGCAATTAAACTTGATTACCTTTAGTAATATAGTGAGATGTTATTTTCCCCTGACTTTTTAACACAGCTTTTTCTCTATGCTAATATTTACATAATAGTATTGTGATTAATTTTCAGTGTCTACAGATAACATTGAGATCAAAATTGCTCTTGTTTTGTGTTATTTTTTATCTTCACACAACACAATTAGCAGTTCATATTGCTATATGGATAAAAAAATTATGGAGATGATCCAACAGAAGAAAAAAATATTTTAATGGTTATAATGTGTAGCCTTGTTGATCAGTACACCATTGCTCAATATTGTTGGGTTTTCTAGTCTAACCCAAGAAATATCTTCCAAAAACACATCAGATGTTTTACTGGCTTTTTAATTTTAATTTGATCTACATTTGATTAACATAATCTATGTTATTACATTTGAATACGGAGTTGTAAACTGTATAAAACTGTGTAGAGGAATGCTATTGGATATATGTATTGAAGCATTCAGATATCATCCATTAGGAAGCTGGTACCTGCAGATAGGTGCATGAAATTGGAAGAAATTTTACACATTCCTACACAGAAACTAAATGTGTTCAGTTACACAGAAACTAAATACCATCACAAGAAATGTTTATATTAATTACAGATTAAAGGGATTTCTTATTTCTCATGTTTACTTAGGGAAAAAAATTCCACTTATAGAAACACTGAAAATTCAAAGGTTGCTTGCCTGTATACCTGCTACAAAAATTTAAAGCAGCTCACTCCTTACACAAAATTCCACTGTATGTTGGACAACAGAAAACCAATTACTTTTGGATTGCTTTGATTCTTTGTTGTTTATTATTTGATCCAATCCTTCCCTCTACTCCATGCTGCTGTCTCCTAGAAATATATGGAGAACTAGAAACTTCAGAGGGGGAAAAGGGTGAAAGTATGTAAACATCATAATATTTTGTTAAAATTCGACTGAAATTTTTTAAAAAAACCCAAATACTATATGATTAAAAATAAAGGAAAGGCAGGTAATGGATGAAGAATTATACCCATAAAAGGAAAATAGTACTTGATGTATCTTTTACTGTCACTGTTTTGAGATATGAACTGAAAACCACAATTTTATGTCTTTTCATTTTGTCATAAATTGCATATATATTTTAAAATTAGATATACTTAAAAATGAGATTGTCTCATTTTTCCATTGGAATATTTGAAGTGGGGCTCTAAATTTACTATCTACTTACTGTTTGTCAGTATTGTTTGATGTAATGTCTGTGGATTTAATGTGAGATAGGCCAGATATGAGCTTGCAGCACTTAGGGCATTTTAGTCTTCTCTTGACTTCTTTCTAAGGTGAAAATTACTTGTAGCGAGAATCTCAAATATGTAGTGCAAACATGAATTTAATTTTTATTCCATCTCCAAAAATATCCAAAATCAGAATATTAAAGAATTTTTTATCTCTAAGTTAGAAATAAATCTAGTTATCTACAAAGACAAATATTGCTAGAACAATTGTCTCAATATTTCATTTCCCAACAAATAAATCAGAAAAATATGGGATAACATGAGAGGACTGCTAAGCCAGAAATCTGAATTAAGTAATTTTACAAAGAGAACTTTTAAACAATTACTAAATGTGTTAAAATACAGTAAAAAGAAATAATTAAAAATTGACTTTTAATTTATTTAATTGGTTTCAGCAGAGACAGACATGTTGAACTAAATGCACACATTAAAGATTCAAAACTTGACAAGCCTATTAGAACTCTCAGTGTTAATTACAATTTTTATTTTCCTTAACAGTAGTAAAGGTCCAAGATAGTGTCCTCTTACAGTAGTATCAAAATGTTAGTGCAAATAGTTCTATGGTGCTGTTTTAAAAATATTCTATCTTAGGACTTATCTTTTTAAACCAAATTGCATGTTATATTTATATATTTCTCCTACAGATGACCTCTTTTCCTATACAATAGTGATCTAAATATGTCTTTACCAATGTCATCTCTTTTCCTCCCTAATCTGCATCAACTTGCCATGAACAAATTCATGTAATGCAAACTTAAACAAAAGCAGTGCTCCTTTCTTCAAACAGTATATAACATAGCTGCATGATGAACTGCTAACACTTTTAGGTAATGGAACCCTTTCTTCTTAGAAAAAGAAACCAAACAAATTGTAATAAGAATAAGCTAGAACACATTTATATTCTTTCTAACGGAGATCACAGATTCACACCAACATAAAGTCAATGATAAAATTAATTTAGATTGCTTCTATTCTGAATTTTATGTATGCACATGTGCTTCCTCCTGCCAGTGTCTAATGTATTGTACTTATTTTCCAAATTATTGTTTATCTGTTTCTCATAGATCATAGAGTGGATTGGATTGGATTGGAAGGAACCATCAATGATTACTCAGTTCAACAGTCTGGCCATGGGCAGAGACACTCCACTAGATTAGGTTGCTCAAAGCTCCACCTAACCTAACTTTGAACATTTTCAGTGATGGGACGTCAACATCTTCCCAGGGCAAACTCTGCCAGTATTACACCAACTTCCTTCTAAATAGCCAATCTATAGCTACCCTCTTTCAGTTTAAAACCATTGTCCTTTTGCTACAGATTCTCTTAAAACACTCTTTTTCTTATAAACACTCTAAGAACTGAAAGGCTGCAGTAAGGTCTTCCCAGGGTCTTCTCCAGGTAAAACAATCCCAGCCAGATCCATCAGCCTGTTGTCATAGGAGAGCTGCCTCATCTTTCTGATCATTTTCATGGTCCTCCCTCAGACCTGCTCTAACAGGCAGGTATCTTTCCTGTAATGTGGATCCCAGGACTAGACTCAGGACTCAGAACACCTGTTCAAGCACAGGTGTTAGGAAAGAGCATCTGAAACAGAAAATACTGATTCTTTGTTTTATGAAATCAATAATAGATTTACAAGTGCTGTGGATGAGCTGGGAATGGTCACAGATTGCCTTCTTAGCTTTAAGTCATCAACACATATTTTACATGCCTTGAAGAAGAATCATATTATTGATGGAGGATAGGAAAGGTTTTTTAAGACTTCTTGGGTGCAATAGGTAAAAACTGAGTTATGGGTGTTGCAATGCCCTTTGTGAACAGATGGAACAAAGGTCACAGAGCATGATGTATTTCAGTCTACTTTCAAGCCATCCCACTGAGGACCAGAAAATATACCTAGAAGTAAATATATCTTCATTAATTCAAATGAAACACTGTTTCCACTGTTCTAGATGTATCCCAATTCAACTGGTATTTACAATATAATGATATTAAGCAGAAATTAACTTCTGTGGACACAAAAAAATAATGTATATGGGCAATGCTTAATTCAAATCAAAATCAGTACTATGATAATGTCAGCCTAATTTAATAGGTTTTGCTTAAAATTAATCAGGTTACAGTCACTGTTTCTCATTGTACACATCAAATTATTCCTCTTTGGGCTGATTTCCTTTAATGAATTTACTGACAGTAAAGTATGAATCAAAGTATTTAAAAATTTTAATTGAAACTTAAATACTTATGATGTATTCAAATGTCAACTATTGGTAGTGGAATTCTTGCTGCAATGGGGGGTTGGATAACAAAAACTAGATTACTTTGATCTCAAAAGTTATGTATTGCTCTTTGATTTTACTTAGGTAAATCTACCTTTCCTTCTTAGCCCTAAAAATCTGATTTACTTTGTAATACATTCTGAATCAACTGATACCACTGTATCCAATCTAAATTTTGCTGTAACCTAAGACCATGGGTTACTAAATTACAGGAAGCAGAGTCTAAGTAATTCACATTGATGTTACTACAGCTTTTGATAGAGACTACTGCAAATCTGTGAACTTGACACTGAGGGCAAATGACAGTTTTACTATTCTGCTGATCCAGTCAGTGTTATTTTTGCTGTGTGAAATATAGAAGCACAGTCCCTTCAGTATGGCATTAGGAACAGTATCTGTTCTTAAATTCTCACTTACTAAAAATTTTAATGTTGTTTTGTAATTTAGTTTCCTTATTAATATCTACAAAAACATTTTTTCTTTTTTATAAACTTTATTATACACTAGAAAAAAAAGGCAGTGTCTTCAGAAAATGTATTAAATGATAATGTGCTTTTCTGTAGGTCTCATTTTTTAAAAGACAAACTATGATTATGTGTACATAATTTTGCCTCAACTGTTTGAGATATTCTTAACTGAAAAAAAGCCAAACCCAAACAAATGGACACAATTCATGTCAACCTCCATTCCTGGAATCCTAATCTAATTAATGAGCAGACAAAAAATATTTTATACTCACAAGTATTCACCCCTCCTTGGTATTACTTTCTGGGTTTTTTTTCATATCTATGTCTCTGACTACATCTATATCTACATCTATGTGTATCATCTATCGATCGATATCTGTGAGATTGTGCTCATATCGACCTTGGATAGGCAAAAAGTAATTATAGAAGGGATAATATTTTGATAAAATATTGCTAATATTTTGATAAAATACTGCTTTTTGATAAACAGTGATGAATGGAATATTATTACAACAGATATTCATAATCTCTAAAAATTTTGGCTTATTACACCTTTGAGAAAGTCAGGTAGCCAGGCTCCTTTTGTCATCATTAAAAGTATACATACACAGAAATTTCATACCTAAAATTCCAACCCTTTTGACATCAGATCTTCTACTCTCAGACCAACAGAAAAGAGAAGAACTGGAGGCGTGTTTATGAATAGCTGTTTTCGTTCTATCCTTGAAAGCCTGTGTACAGAAATCAAACTAACACTCAAAAAGCAATCATGCATAAGCCAATCATGCTGTGTTGCTCAAGGCTAACAGTTCTGCAGGTATGAATCAAGGAAACACCAACTTCTTTGCTTGTTTTCCACCAGCACATTGTTACTTTTGCTGGGGCCTCACAAAACCATCATCCTCACCTTTCCTCAGGGCATTCAGTAGTTGAAAATAGCAGTCACTCATTCAGATGGTACAGGCAGAATCCTGGTAGCTTCTGTGTGTTTTTAATGATTCTGGATGATAGATACTGCCACTGCTGACAGATGTAATTACTCATGGAAATCCACTTCATTGTACCTACGTGTTTGCCTTATGAGTATCATAAATGGGCTCTTCTCAAAAATCTGGCATTCTAGGAAAGTACAGCCGAACTTGAAAAGAGATATGAGAGCTGACAAGAGATGACAAATGTCAGTGGTTCAGCCACACTGTTGACAGATCTGTCCTTGTTAACATCAACAGTATTAGTAGAATGGTGAAATAACCTATTACTCATTTTCCAAGGTTTTGCTGTTAAAAACTTCCCACTCCCTTGTAACTCTCCCAGTCTCTCCTGCCAGCTACCCATCCAGCACCACGCCCACAGACACCTCTTGGTCACATCATTTTTTTTCCCACCCAAATAAAAATGTGAAATAAACCATAACATTTCTGAAGTTACAGTGTTCTAAAAAAACCCTACATATAGAGTTCTGTCAAACATATTATAGAGATACAACTGTTTGTTGATGCACACAGAGGTGCACAAGAGGTCCACAGTAACTATGGACCACACTTGAAGGACAGATTAAGGATGTCTGCAATGAAATAAGTTTCTTTGTATATGAATTTGTAAAGAATTTTTCCTTATATCTCTCCTAAACCTACCCTCTTTCAGTCTGAAGCCATTTCCCCATGTTTTACTACGTGTCCTTGTAAAAATCTGTGTTTCTTGTTGGCTTCTGTTAGGTTCTGGAAGGCTACAATTAGCTCACCCTGAAGCCTTACCCTCTTCAAGCTGCACAGTTCCAATTCCCTTTGCCTTCCCTCACTGCTGAACAGTCCTAGTGGTGGACAATAGGAAACTCCTGATCTTGAGACCTTGGCCTTAAAACCCTTTGTCTGTGGTCTGAAATGAAAGTTTTTCTTGAGGTGACACACCTGCAATGGGATTCCCTCATGTGCCCAGAACTTCAGTTCCTGCCTCAAGGAACGAGCTTGAAATTATAATAAACATAATGAAAATGTAAATAGGTTTTCCATTTTTCCTATCTCTTCAGAACATTAAAAAAAAACAATGCATTTTCCAGGTAGGTGTCCTTGAAAAAAATAGTGAAAAAGAAAGAATGAACAAAAAAAGGAAAGACCTTTATAACTCCTCTTTTTGAAAAAAGGAAAAAAAAGTTTTAAAAAAGTCAATAAATTTTGTCTTGCCAAAAATAGGTGAAAATAGTATGTAAAAGATGTAAAATTTACACCGATAAAGTGGAGAGCATGTATATTCTTGAAAATGCATGATTTCTCCTATTCAGTAAAAATGAATCTCTACATAGGAGCATTTTATCTGTCTATGTATTTTTGATTCTCTTTTTTTTTTTCCCCTCTGAGTAGAGTTCATTTTGCAACTCACAGTAATTCAAAAATAAATTTCTCTAGAAGTAGCACTAGTTCTGTTCTATACTATTTTACTTTATATTATTGTTAGTCCACTTAAATCTTAATGCTTTACGTTCTTAAATCTTTAAGCACCTAAATCTTAAGCCCTTAAACATGAAATTTTGTGATATTTATTTTGGTAAGGTAGAAAAGTTCATTTTATTACTGTTGCCAAACCCATACAAAGTAGCTGTCCTGTACTCTTCATGAGCTGCATACAAATATCTGCCTTCAAAATGCAAGTGTCTGTCAGCTTGCTGAAACATCTGGGTCCAGCTTCTAGAAAAATGTTTTAGAGTGTTTCACTTATGCTTCTGCTTACTGAGATGAATGCCTCTTCTTCGACTGGCCTATTTCATTTTCACATATAAACATGTCAAATACCACTCAGATGCAGCACAAAGTGGATTCCTGCCCTGTACAGCCTAAATCAACCATGACATAACAAGTCAGGCTTATGAACAGATGTGGTGTATCTAGAGGGAAAACAAAGGACAAAGCTAAAAAAAAAAAAAAAAAGATCAGGCTGTTTGTCAGCCATTTAGTCAGTTTGATGTATCAGATTCTTCCATCTTTTTTTTAAATTCCCGCTCCCTTACCCCACCCCCTTTAAGGATTCAGAGCTCCCTTTGCTGAGCAGACAGTAAATATATACTAAGCCTATAGCCACACCCCTATAAAAGCTACTTTATGACACTAAAAAGTCCGCCTTTATTGCTTTCTAATGTGTGTTATTTTTGCTACTGTTTGGATGTGTAAAGTAATAGTGGTCTCTTGGGGTGTAACTATATGGCCGGGTGGTGAGCTGACCTTAACTGGCTGCCAGGAACCCAGTGAGCAACTCTGTCACACACCCCGTGCTCTCCTTTCCATTCCCTTTGGAACGGAAAAGGAGCCTGTGTAGATATCTTGGGGAAGAGCTGCAGCACACTTCAAAAAGATTTTGCTGAAGCTATCCCCAAAACACAGAGGCATATTCCTGTAAGTAAAGACAAGCAGTGCCAAACTTTCCAGTGCAGCAAAGTCTGTGAAGACAAGGAGCACAATGGAGACTTTGTTATGCATTTGTACAACCCCTATGCAAGCTGGCAGTATAGAAGCAGAGAAAGTGAAAATAGCTCAGAACTGGATAACACAGGTTAAAAAGCCCCTAGAATTAACAAGCTATGAGGAAAAACATGAAAAATTAAGGGAAATTTGATGAGCTGAATCCAAAACAAAGGATATAATTAGATCCTTTGATCTTAACTATAGCAATGCAGAATCAGAATTCAATACCTGTGTTGTTCAGCAACCTGTATTTACAAACAAGCAGATGTTTTCCTCTTTCAGTGACTCAGGCACACTAGCAGTAGAGAGGCAAGCATGCTCACTTTTAATTCTGGTATTTATCATGCTATAAAGCAGTTTGAATTAAGATTAAGATTATAGAATCATAGAACCATCTATAATCATCCAGCTCCAATGCCCTACCTTAGGCAGAGGCACCTTCCGCTAGATCATGCTGCTGGTCCTTGAACACTTCCAGGGATATGTGGAAGGATGGATTTTAAGAGAATAGAGATAGCGCTGAAGGCAATCTCACCCTGAGGAGTTGCAGCTGTACTAATTACCAAAGAGTAGGAACAGCCTTCCTCTTAACAGGGCACAGCTGTGTCCAATAAGGATGGGTGTTATAAAAGAGTGGATTAACTGACTGAGAGGAGAGTTGGAATGTGCTGTGAGGAGTAAGGGTTAGGTGGCTGTGCTAGGGACAGGAAGAAGTCAGCTGACTGTGCAGAAGAAAGAGAAAATGAGTCAGTGTTACGAGGAGCTGCCTGTGAGAACTCACAGGGAGAAGGTATGAAAGTTTTACAGTAGGATGATAAACTGACTGTGACAGTCAGTTCCCATCCACCATCGATTGATGCCAAGCACCGATAGGATAGGGCATTCACAACTTCTCTGAGCAACCTGGTCCAGTGCCTCACTACCCTCACAGTAAAGAATTTTTCCTTATATCTCTCCTAAACCTACCCTCTTTCAGTCTGAAGCCATTTCCCCATGTTTTACTACGTGTCCTTGTAAAAATCTGTGTTTCTTGTTGGCTTCTGTTAGGTTCTGGAAGGCCACAATTAGCTCACCCTGAAGCCTTACCCTCTTCAAGCTGCACAGTTCCAATTCCCTTTGCCTTCCCTCACAAATGTTTCACATAAATGTATTTATTAAATGGCAGAAGAATGCATTTTACAGGTTTGTTGGACTTATAAAGGAATTAAAGCCTTCTAAGGTTGCTCATCCTGTTTCTTCTTGGGAAATTTTGGCTATATAACAAGCTGTAATAGTAGATGTTGAGGTAATAGAATTAAACTGTTGAGAAGCATTGGTTACTTTCATGTCTAAATTCAATGAGCAAGAATATTCAGGTCACAACTGCTCTTTGGCACTTAGAATTTCCATAGGGGCAAACCTCTGGATTTTTAAACTTTATTTTAAAATATATTGTTAATGCCTAAAAGAATCGAAACTGCAAACAAAATTATTGCTTTAACTTTTCCAAACATTGTTTTTTATATTATTTACTTTTATTGTTGTGTAGGTGTTGTATTGTGTTTTTATCTCTTTGTAACAGTCCTGTAATGGTTTGCCCCTTCACCCCCCCGTTGTCTCCCAATAGTTACACCCTGAGCTTTCCTGCCCTTCCCCCAGCACCAATCTCCCTGAAAATCCTCAGTCATTCCCCTGTCCCTTCCCTGGTACCCTGTCCATCACTTGGCTCCCCATCCCACTCTCCCAGAATCTTCCACCTTGGGCATCAAGTGAGTGGACAAGGGCCAGGGGTCCCTCCCTTGAACTTTCCCCATTGGTTTGTGTGTCTGTCTGTCCTTTTGCCTTCCACTCCCCTGAATTCCCCCATTGGGTGGTGGGCGTCCCTTCCCCCTTGTCACCGCCCTGGTACTTAAGATGATTGTGAGAGCCTCGAGGCCACTTTTGGCCTCTGGGACAATGGCATTCAGAGCTCCCTGGAGCTTGCATTAAACCTGAGACTTTTTCCCTGGCCTTGAGTCGACTCCCTCATTACCTCCTCAGACACCTCCTCTCCTCCTAACAAGGCAAACAGCGAAGCGCTTTGTCTTAGCTGCTCCCTGAATCTCCTCGAGAAACAGGGGAGTGTCCCCTGCTGCTGGGCAGGCGAAGCCAGGGAGCTTCAGGATAGGCATGGCAGCATGTAGGCCTATAGATTTAAAAGGCTTAGGATCCCTTAGCTACATGGAAGTAGTTAAGTCCTTATTTGAGTCTGGCCTCCAATCTATGAAACAATTAGTGCATCAATACAGAATTAACTTGAAATATTTTGGATCTTCAGCTACTGCTGTTTGACTTTGTGCTGCTTTATCATTGTAACAAGCATTGAAAGTAATAGGCTTATTTGAGATTAGATTCATTGGGATGTGTAGAGAGTGCTTCTTAGAATATTTGAGAGATGTCATTTGTTATTGGAAGGTATTCATTTTAATTTTTATTTGTAATTTTTCTCATTCTCCACATAATACTAGCCTATTTATGGAAATCTCTACACTTACTGTAGCTACAAAATACCTTCAGTCATTAACACAATATGTCTGCCAATTATTATTTGCAAAAACTTTTCTTTTTATACAAATTAATTCTCACCAATAATAAAGTAACCTAGTATTTGTAATGCAACCCTTGATCCACTTGAACAGGTTCACTTTTCCATGCAGTGGAAGAGCACTACATAGAAACTTTAGTAGATCTTCAGGATTTTTTACCCAAAACCATCAGCTTGGATAGTGTTATTATTCAACATTTAGTTACACAAGTTCAAAAGTTTTAGACACAGAAATAGGAAGACTAAACTATTGTTGAAGGTATTTCTTTTGCTTTGGGGGTTCTTCTCGATTATAATAGAATAATAAGAGAAATCAAAATATAACAAGGGAAATATAATTTGTTTAAAAAAACTCAATTGTCCTTCTAGAACTGAAAACAGAAGCTTTGTCATCACTTATGTTATCTTTATATTGAAACATCCCACTAATTATTTTTTTGCCTTGCCTTTACATGCAACTCAGTAATTGGTTTGTAGGTAATTTTTATTTTCTCTGCTTTTGAACTTCAGAGGAAAATTGAAACATGAAATAATTTATATGATAATATTAATCTCCACAAATACTTGAAAGCTGGAAGCCTTAATGGGGTGGAGTGATCTTGGCTCTTGCCAAGATGCCACTGATGCCACTCTTGCACTTCTATTCTGTGGGAAAACCAAAAATATTTGTTGTTTACTTTCCATCAGTAGGTGATGTTCAGCTACTTCCTGGGAAGTAAGTCTTCACATGAATAGTGGTTGCTTTGTAAGAAAATGCCCTAATAATTAATACGCCCCCCCCCATTTCCTTCCTCTTATCTTTCGTTGCTGAGCATGACATCATATGGTATGGAACATGCTTTGGTCAGCTTGGGTCAGCTGTCCTGGCCGTGTCCCCTCCCAGCCTGTTGCCCATGCCAGCCCACAGACCTCTGGGGAGAGAGGAAGGGTTGGGGAGATAGTGATGATGCTGTGCTAGCAATGCTCAGCTGCAGCCAAAGCATGGCTGTGTTATCAACTCTTCTGGCTACAAGCACAAACCACAGCTCCGTGAAGGCTGCTATGGGGGAATTATCTCTATCCCACCAAGAACCAATATACATTGTCAGGACAGTGAAAAATTATTAGGTGTTTGTCCTAACTCATCATTAATTTATTAAAATGAGACATTATTTAGATTATTTATAAAATATATATGAAAGATTATGTAAATATGAATGATTCTGGGAATTATGTCCCTACATTTACTTTGCTTACTAATCCACGGAATGTAATTTTCCCCCACACTGCTCCTAACTTAAGGAACTACTGTAGTTTTGCAATCTCTTTCAAAAATGTCTTTAAATAAATGCTCGTAATTTAGTTCTTTTTGGTAGGGTCTTATTTCTTGACTTTTTCTGACAGCTACCAAATGCCTTATGAATAAATAACATATTTCTTTTTCCAAATCTGTTATTCACAATAAATTAAGACCTTCATAGAATATATTCTATAAAAAGCAAAATAAGTTTTTATGTAACAATTTTCATTCTTGTTCAAAGTGCTTTTAAAAGTCTCTTGAAAAAGTCTGTTTGTTCAAAATATATTGAAATTATAATTCAGAAAAGTGAAATGACAGAAATACTGAAATAAAGTTGCTTTATCTATGGTGTTATAAAAAATATGGCCCATATCGGCCATGATTATTATTAGATATATTAAACAGAACCTGGATTTCTAGTGAAAAAATATTATAAATAAGGTCTAACATTGACTGATGTAATTCGAGAGTACTACTTTTGTCTTTAATCTGTACATATTTTTAACAATGTGCAAGTTCTCTGATATTGCTTGTGGTTATGAAAAGTACAGTTCTGGTCTGCCTAATGGCCATCTGCAGGGAAATGTGAGTAAATATAGAATTGAAATGGTGAGCTGGTGTCTGGATATCTGTTTCTTATGTATTATGGGCACATTCGGGAAGTATTTTAATATGAGTTGAATGGCTTTTCTGCTATGGCAAATACTCCCATCAGCATGCTATAAATTATACAACTTTATTCAAATACTTCATTCATTCAGTCTTCAAATAATCCAACTAAAGCAGCAAGCAGCCATCTTTTGGCTTTTGTGGGTAAACAGTGATTTAGAGAATGGCCTTAAGAGAAGACTCAAATTTCCTTTATGTTATGTTTCTTGATTTTCCCCTCTGCAATGCTGCTTATAGAAAAGACACACTTTCCACCCTTAAGTGTACAAAGTCACTTTATCCTTCTTCTGTGAGTATATCTTTTCTTCATATGTTTTCTGGTGTTGCTGAAAAGGATGCTGGTATGTCTTATGGACATGAAGGAGGTTTAACTTGTTAAAATTTTACACACAGTGTGAAAATCTCTTAAAAAAAAAAAAAGAAAAAGAAAAAAGTAACCAGTACAGTATAACTGAAAGTGCTAGAAGTTAAACTCTCTGACACTGACACCCATCTTAAGCATTAGAAGCATTAAAAAACAAAATATCTAGTCATAGTTTATTTTTAAAGTGTGTAAGCATCATTTATGCTCACAGAAAAAGAATCTTCATAGAGTTAAGTAAATATAACTAGATTATCTTTTAATTACTGTTAATCAAATAATATAATTTTGTTTAACAATTATGGCTGTTATTGTCTATTGTGTAAAAAATAGATTTAAAGATAACACACTCAGCACTTTGAAATTATGTATAAGAAAGCCCTGTGGAAATCAGCTAATTTATTAAAGTTCTACTGAGACACAAAAAGTCAACCATTTTTACCTCCACAGGGAAACACATTTATATTCCTATAATCCATCCTGGAAGTAATACAGTAATTTAAACAAACTATTGAAGAGTTTTCAGTGTAATATCGGGCAGTTTCTCATTGACTTAGATCAATATAGTTTTACTAGCACCAGAGGTTTGCCAATTTGCACATTTTAGTGACTATATGTTAATTTATACCAGCTGAGAATCAGGGCTTTAAGAGATTGTAAATTTAGTTAAAGGCTCATTCATAATCCTAAATAATAGAAAGGGATGGTTGGGAGGATTTTTTCAGTCGTTTTAAAGATGCAATTAAGCCAAACATACAGACTTTTTAAAAGCCTTTCAACCAAAGGTTGCTATTTTTAAATAACTATTTTTTGTTGTGGGAAGAGATATATTTACTAATAAATTCACCTCAAAATAAAAAATATAGCCACTTTCTTACTGATAAAAAAAAGAGTCCAGAACCCAGACAGTCTGTAATCCAAGTTTCCTATTAATTTATACATACATTTAGACCACTATGAGAAACTAAAATAATTGTAATCACCATTGAGGTCCAAGCACAATATCTAAGTTAATATTAATAGTACATAGAGCCTGCTAACTCCTGCATTTTTCCACAGTAGCTCTGATATCTTGGAAAAGTTATATCTTCCTTAAAGAGAGTTTCTCAGTCTACAAATCAGAAAACATCTTTAGATGTCATAGACCACCTGAAACTGAGAGTCAAAGAAAAAAGGGAAGAGGAAAGGGGAAAGGAAAGAAGAAAAAGTTTGCTTTCTCATTGTCCTTTGTCCTTGCAAATGCAATATTAAAGATGTGAATTTATGTACCTGCTACCATTCTGTTCCCAGCAGATCATTCCAGGCTCAGAGTTCTCATTCTGAGTGATATTTTTCCAATGTTAAGAATTTTGATATCTTCTATTGTTATTTTGGTGAGAAGGACAAAAATTATAGGGAATGCCCTAAGGAATTCCTGGGGAATTTACCAATATGTATAACCAATGTGTTTAGCTTCTGTGGTGAAATGACTGACCGTGAACAGTAGAGGAACCATGTTACTTACTTCCACTCTAACAAGGCTTTCACTGAGTTCTCCCATTGGTTCTGAGAGACATGGAGGAAGCTTCTGGCACCCCCTCTCAGAAGCTATTCTGTAGCCACCCCCCACCCTGCTACCAAATCTTGGCCATGCAGACTCAATACACTGACCCATAAATCCTCAGTCATCCCTTAGAAATATAAATGTACATTCAAGCTAGTCCACATAGGGTGCAACACTTTGTCTCCTCTCTCTTATTTTTTTTTTAAGAGCTTGAGTCCATCCACCACTTTAATCATCGAAGCTACCTCATCATGTGTCTTGCATCAAAATCATATTATGGTTCTGTGACTGCATGTGCGGCGTTGCGTTCTTCTCGTCCCTGTCCAGATGGCTCGGGAACCTGGCTAATGGCGCTGCCTCTTGGCCGGACTGGGGCTGCCATGTGTGTGGAGCTCTGGGGTTGAGCCTCTGCATGGGCTAGCCGCATTCTGTAGCTGATGCTGAGAGGAGGTAAAAGGGTGAAGGAAGGTACACCTTGTCCTGCGTGGCTGGAGAAAGTTTATTCCCATGTGGCCGCCGCGGTGGAGGGCAGTGTCTGCTCCTGGCACGTGCGTTGTCAAGATGGCGATGAAAAAAAGGAAGCATGGGGTTATATAGGGGGCAGGCAGACAGGGGCGTAAGCCCCCCTCGCCCAATGGGGACAGGCAATGGGGGAGTGACGTGGACCACGGCAGCCTACAGGAAGGCAGCAGGGGTGGATACAGGGTTCCGAGACAAATGGGATTGCAGGGATGGGGTGACTGGCACGGAAGCTTCAGGAATGAACAGGAGGTGACTACAAGACTGACATGGGAAAGCTCCAATGGCAGACAACCTGGAGCAGACTATTGTGAGGGGAAAATGCGGGTACATAGAACTGGCTAACTAACATTAAAATCCCTAACTGAACCGACCCAGGATGCAACATGCATGTAATTTTTAAATTCTTTATTTTTCTTGTGCTTCTTATATTTACATACACATACATTTACACACATATATCAGGAGATCGGGCTTAGGCTTTGTCATTTACCTTGAGGATGGAAAGCTACGCCCTCTCGCCTTCCACTCCCTTCACCCTGGCCCTTAGGTCCCTATAATCACAATATTAGAGTTGCAATAAGAGACATAGCAAATACTTATAGCACATTGTATTCCAAAACAGCTGTTGAATTTCTAGAAGTGGCTTGAATATCATTTTGGTCAGAGAGGTATTGAAACAAGTATTTTCAGATGTGTATTTCATTCATAGTCCAATAATTATTAAAAGAGGGACAAGCATTTCATTAACTTCTTTCTACTTGGGTAAATTGCCAAAGAAAAATTGCAAAAGTACACTTATTCATATGTAGAGGAAAGATTGTAAGCATTTACTTTAAGAGAGGTTTCAGATCCATAGGTTCTCCATTGTCAGACCTATTGTCTTACAACCCAGTTAAACAAGCAATTTGAAATGTATCTCTGACCTCAGCATTTGTAATTATCTAGCAGTACGTAGCTGCATGATAAGGGCAGGTCTCTGTCCAGCATTCAGTCTGTTCTGGTTTTAATCTGAAGCACCAATTGTTCTCACACACTGAAGAGAGAAGAAAATATTTCATACTCAATACCTGTCTGTGTTTCAGCAGCTGGGTACCTAAGCACTACAATCAGCTGAGATTGTAATTTTTTTCTCCTGGAATTGTGCTTGAATTTCACATGTATATCTAATACGTTTCTTAACACTGACACTGAATTTCACAAGAGAAGCAGCCTGGAGCACACAGCAGGAGAAATGCAAGAAAAGCAAACAGCATATCAGAGCTGCTCAGTAAAGGCTGTTGTTTGATTTTCAGGATTTTATAGGTGGCAGTACATCATAGTAAAGTTCAGCAAGACAAACACGAGTGTAGAATACAGCTGCCAAAGTGCTTAAACTGAATTTTCCCATGCTTCTCCCTGTTAAAGAAACTGACCCTGATGATCCTCGGGACATTGGGAATTCCTCATTCCTTGTGTGGTGGAGCACTATTGGTGCACTGTCTATTTGGTGCACTGTCATTCTCCAAGGAAACACAATCTGTTACTGTTTCCATCAGTTGATCCAGACAGTAAATAGGTGTTCTTCAAAGATGTGTGTGTACACACACACAATTACACACACATGCGCTCACACACAAATACACATACACAGAAACCAACACAATCCAGTGCTTTTAATGCAGCACTTACATGAACACAGACAACAGTAAATCAGGCTCCTCTCCTCCTGTTGATCAAGACTGAAGATAGAACTGTTGAGAAATAGACACCATTACTCCTTAACCCACATTCATAGATCTGTTGATTATTTGCACAGGTTTTATGTTCACCCATGTAACACCCATGTAATCCACCCTGGATCCTAGGTCCTCAACTCATTCAGAAAGTCAGACTCTGGATCTTTCTAGGGTTAGGGACACTAGGTAGTCCTGCAATTTCTCACAGTGCTACCTGTTTTATCAGGTTATTGTTTTCTAATTTGTTATGTCCAGTGTTTTCTCATGCTATGCTCACATTGTCATGTTTTTTATGTTCTGTTCAGTTAATAAATAGCAGGTCAGAGCCTACTCATCTGCCTACACATGTTAATACTTATATTTGTATTCATATAAATCTATGTCTGTGTGTTTATTTTCCTTTAATCATCTTGTTTTGAGGTAGACATGGAGAATTTTGATATGTATTGATATTATACAGGAAAATATATGCCAAATCTACAAAGCAGATATTGAAGTAAGCTGCATGTGTTCAACACAAAAGAAACAGTTGTTCCCAGTAAAATCTCACTTGTGTCCTTTTCCCCATGTGTATGGTGAAATTCTGATCATAATGAAAAAGTTGGAATGACTGAAAATTCTTTCCTAGAAGCACAATCAAAATAAATTATTTTATACAGAAATCATTTTCCTGAGTAAAGGTGCAAAGGTAGCATAAAGGAAATTTTCATGAGAACTTGATACAATATTTTTCACAGTCCACAGGGCCATTCCCACTTCAACTCATTCTGAAAGCAGGGAAAGGAGAAATGGAGCAGTTTTGTTGAGCTCAAGTAGTGAATTTACACATTTACAGTGACCAATCAAGTTTACTATTTAGGAAAAAAAACTCACTTGTATCTTAGTTGCTATTTCAACCTAAGAGATGGGGGAGCAGTTATCTAGAGTAAGAAGGTGAGTAAGAAGCTTTTTTGATGGACAAGGTTTTCTCTTCTTCCATTCCTGTCATGAATATGCAGGTATAGTAGATGCAAGAACCCAACTGAGGGGAAATAGTGGGTGACAAAAGAGTGAAACCAATTCTCAGTTGTCTTTTCTGTGGAGCAGCATCAGCTGTCATTTAGCTGTTCCTAGAAACACAGAGTTTTGCTTTAGGACAAATTTGCTGACTCCCTGGAGACTGGTCTCTGAGTGATGGACTGAAAAGGCCAAACAGCAGCAAAGAGAAAACTTAATTCTGAGTTCATATGCTTGTCAGGCAAATTATTTTATAAAAATGGACACATTATAGTACAGGAAATGTTACCCTGAAAATGAAGTAAAATCATACCTTTTTTATTATCCTATTTTGTTAATAATGAACTAGCAAAGGTCAGTCCTATTTTATATAACAGTCGAGACCATAGTTTACAACTATTTTAGTAAGGCTGAACATGCATGTGCCTGTGATCCTGTGGCCATCTGAAAACACAACAAGTGAATCTTTCCTAGAACATAGCTATATATTGCCAATATGTTCAACTTAGTGGAGTAACAAAATAATTTTTTTCCATTCCGCATACATAATAAAACTAAAAAATTATAAATAGACAATTTTTTTATCACAATTATTTCATCAATGTCTACAAAGAGACAATTTGAAGGCCTCTTTTAGATTTAAAGATTTCTTAGGAGTTTTCCTTACTGCAAAATTAAGCATCAATCTTAAATTCCAGGAGTTTCTGTTCATAGGGTCAGCAGTGGTTTCATGGCATTCAGCTACCTTGGATTATTTTATCAAACTCATCAGACTATCCCTATTGGGCACTTTATTTTTTAATATATTACAAACCATTCTGCATGTGTCATCTCAATTTTTCTTAATTTTAAATTTTTTTTAACTTGTTTAATTCATTATTATACTATCAAATTTGAACATCAATGAAAATAAAATGAAACAAACTGTCTATGGTGATAATCTTGTAATTTTCAATCTGTGTAAAACATTTCTTTGTGTGATACATTTGAGATACATTGAGGAAATAAAACTAATTTTGTCTTTTAGTTTACAGAGCTGAAAGAATAATTTGTATCCCCCTCATTTACAAGGCTTCATGATTGCTGTATCTAAATATAGAATTATTTTTTTGGTAGTTTTTGAGCATGTTTTTGAAAACAATACAGAACTTCTGTGTAGGAGATCACTTGTTTCTGAAGACCGATTTCACTATTGATAAACTTTGAACCACCTTCACAATTTCAAATTTCTTAATAGAAACTGAATGTCTCACACCTTGTTTTTATATTGACTGAAAATAATATGAAGAAAAAATCAATCTAAATTATGTTATCATGCTGTAACTTCCCACTAAAAGATAAAAGGGTTGTATTACTTTTTTTCCAAGTAATCAAATGAATACATCTATTTTGAGCCAATAATCCTTCGTTTATATATAGTCTAGGTAAATTAATGATATTTTAAAAATTCTAAGTTTAATCAGTTAATTACTTCCTGATTTTGCTGATAGAGTTATAGATAATTAAATTAATTTTCGTTCTACCCTGTAAAATTCCAATAAACCTTATTCTGACAAAAAGTCAATGGTATTTGTAAGAAGCATACACATGGATAGATATGGCCAACTTCACAAGACCAGGTGCTAATCTATAAAGTAACTGCTCACAAATCAACATAGACACATAAGCAGAACTATCAGATGCACCAGTTTATTAGAATGAGAATAAGAGCAGCATATTATTATTAAAAAAAAAAAAAAGACATAAGACAATTCTGCAGAGAATTTACAGAGTGCAGTTAAATTCTCCATACTCCATCTGTGTATACATTTAGCCATGAATAGTAACATTAGGCTTTAGTGGGAGTTATAATTTGAGGACTGGAGGAATTTTCCATTCCATCCCACAAGATGGGATTTTTTTCTAAATTCTCTAGCTCTTATAGGTATATAATGACATGCATTTTTTATATGTTAAAATGTTCTGAATGTGTGTTTAAAAGTAGGAAAAATTTACCAGATAGTCTGTCTGGAGAAAAAGAACAATAAATAAAAATAAATTTTTAAAAGAAATTCAGGTAATGGTGATTCTATGATAGCAGTGTTTGTCTGCAATCCTTTAGCTCAGTGGTTTGAGACTCAGAATACTATGGAAAATTTCAATTGCCTTCTCTGCCAAAGGGATTTACAAAAGTATTTGTACTTTGGGGATTCTAGATAAACTACAACAGTGCAAACTCCTCTTGCATCTAATCTACTTTTACTTCAGAAATACTTAAAAACTCTTTTCAGAGAATGTTTTTCTTTGGTCTGATGGGCACAATATTAATACAGAAAGCAAAAGGAGAATGGCTGCATTCCAGCCCCATGTAAAGCCAATATCTTTTATTATTTGTATGAAGTGGAAGAGCTCCAGCAATACAGTTTATACCAGATTTTGTGCTGGTGTCTGTGGTATTGAATATATAACATAATATATAACTGTGAAACCTAAACCCGTGTATATTTTCATCTATTCAACAGCCAATGCATTCTGCCACTCTCATCTCAATATCAGCAAAACAAGCAAATAAACAAAAAAATCATGTTTTAAAATAATTAAAGTCCTAAATTATCATGCCAATCTATTTAAACTGCTTTAATTCACACTGTGTGACAAGTTTTTTAGTCTTTAATGGAATTTGTAAAAGAATCTATGCTCACTTTTTCCTCTTTAACATCTACATTTGCTTTGAAGTGTATTTGCTGATTCTATATGCTTGTAATAACTGAAGAATATTTAGATCTTACTTGATAAGTAAGATCTTTGTAATTTGCTGATCTAGTACAACTATTATACAGATTCAGAAGACAGGCTCTGTCTCCTGCTTCTATTATGATAGTAAAACTATGTGAGATTGTTGGAAAAAATGGCAAAAATTAATATTGCTATAATTAAATCATGCTAAAGGAAGACAGTCCTGAGGAGAATAGTCACCTGACATGAGTTTGCATGTTACTGACAAGTTGTCTTATACCACCTAGCTTTTCCTGCAGGATATGCTTATAATCTTTCAATTTGAATATAAAAACCAATACAAAAAAAGTATATATGTATTTTTATATACATGTATTTTACAGTTGTGTATATATTTACTAATTATATTCCATTTTCCTCAAAATTCCTGATGCTAGAAAGATGAAAATGTAATTAACTGTCTTCAGAAATTTCTCTCATAAATAAAAGCATCTGAATATTATTTTAATACGAAAATTCAATGGGTAGATCACATCTTGATTGCCCCCTATCATAAACTCCTTTGATAAATATATTTACTAGAGAAATATATTGGCAAGCACAATTTCCATTCTCAGACTTTGTTCTCTGACCTTGTTTAATTCTCCTTAATTCTAGCCACCTGTTCAAAACACATAATTTGGGATTCTATTCATCATTAACTCATTCTGTAGTTAGTTGAAAGTGAAAAAAATACTTTAAAAAGCAATTCAGCATTAAATATATTGACATCTAGGGGAGATTATCTTTTTCTACTTATTAGGGAGGAAACCAAGATAAACATATTCCTCCTCAGTGACTATCAACTAAATGGTTGTTATTGAGTGGAAAAACCTTCATTATTTTTTATAACTTCAGCCAAATTATCTTTTATCAGCCAAATATCTTTCATGCTCTGCTAATGGCATCATAAACTTAGCAACTGCTCTTTATTCTTAGGTTCCAAAACAGAAAAGCACCATATTCCTATTTTACAGAGGTAAACAAACTTTATAGATGAAA